>NC_142940.1:55557260-55624760 GCF_046866305.1 Octopus bimaculoides | reverse complement strand
TATCATTAATAATAATAATGGTAGTATCATTATTTTTATTTTCTTCACACCATTTGTATTGTTTTCATTTTCACCCATCTTTTCCTTTTGTCTGTTTAATTTTGTCATGAGTGATAAATTGAATTAATTTTTTTTTCATTTTTCACCCATTAATTAAAATTTCATACTGGTGGCTATGTTACTACATGTCATCCAAATACCCAATTACTTTTTTTCTTTTTCCTCCTTCTTTCTATCCTCCTCATCATCTTTGTCTTCGTGTTTTTGTCCACCTTTTCCTTTTTCTCCTCTTCTTCCCCTTCATCCATTTCTTCTCACATGTTCTTTATGTAAATCATTCATCCCCTTACCATACTTTTTGTCTCCTCTTGATATTGTTGTTGTTGGTACTCCGTCGCTTACAACGTCGAGGGTTTCCAGTTGATCCGATCAACAGAACAGCCTGCTCGTGAAATTAACGTGCAAGTGGCTGAGCACTCCACAGATACGTGTACCCTTAACGTAGTTCTAGGAGATATTCAGCGTGACATAGTGTGACAAGGCTGACCCTTTGAATTACATGCACAACAGAAACAGGAAATAAGAGTAAGTTGTGGTGAAAGAGTACAGCAGGGTTCGCCACCATCCCCTGCTGCAGCCTCGTGACGCGTTAGGTGTTTTCGCTCAATAAACACTCACAACGCCTGGTCTGGGAATCGAAACCGCGATCCTATGACCGCGAGTCCGCTGCCCTAACCACTGGGCCATTGCGCCTCCACCCTCTTGATATATATATTAAAAAAAAAGTCTGGAAGACGCACAATGTAAGAACACGCCTCTGATGCAAGTCTGATGAAATGCTTCCACTCTAATGTCTAAAATAGCAAATATTTCATAAATTTTCACTTTGAACTTTTGTGTAAACAGGTGCTGAAAGCAGAGTTGCTACAGAAACAAAAACATGTTCAAGGATTTCTTTGTCTTATTATTTGGAGCATATGTATATGTACAACTTGTATATATAAGGTAGCTACAACTGCCAGTTAATTAATACAATAAATTATAAATTGTTCGATTCATTGGCAGATTGATTCCTCCAAAGATATATTATTACATGTTACAACTTGTTTTAACACGCAGTTTTATATATGGATCTTTCTGAATTGACGGGCACCACTTTTCATTAATGTTTTATGTAGTGTTTTTGGCACCGAAACACTTTCAAACTTCGTATACTTGTATATTTTGTGTTATAGAACAGATAAAAATTTTTGTTTTCGAAGTTATTTCATGTGAAAAATTGTCGTATTTCAGTTAATTTCAACCAATCACTGACGTCTATTGCGGTGAAAACAAGAAATAACTTGCAATGTAGAAATTTTTGTTAAGAAGGCTAAGAGAAAAAGATGTTTTATATGACACATTCTACCAGTATCCCAAGTTTGAAAGTGTTTCGTTTAGAAAACAAGTGGTACCCGTCAATTCAGAAGATCCAGTATTTATTTAAAGGTTTTTAACATTCGACTTGCCTTTTCACCCCACAGCACATTATGACCTTGTTAAAATGTTTCATGTGATATATAGCTAAAAATAAAGTTAGTAACAATAACAAAAAAAAACTAAAAACTTTACAATAATATATAATGTAGTCACTCATAAATAACTAATCTGGTTTTTCCAAGAATTACATTTTCAATCCTGTTTTAATTAGGACATTCCTTTCGTGGAAAATTTGAGAACTAACTCAAATATCTAGTAGATTAAGTAACACGAAAATAGATAAAACATTGGAAGCCAGTATGCTCCGTTGGATGTGTAATGTCAATGTGAATACCCGTCAGAGTGTAAGTATCTTGAGAGAAAAGCTGAACATTAGAAGCATCAGTTGTGGCGTGCAAGAGAGACGATTGCGCTGGTATGGACATGTGGTGAGAATGGAGGAGGATAGCTGCGTGAAAAAGTGCCACACCCTAACAGTTGAGGGAACCCGTGGAAGAGGTAGGCCCAGGAAGACCTGGGCTGAGGTGGTGAGGCAAGACCTTCGTACATTGGGCCTCACCGAGGCGATGACTACGGACCGAGACCTTTGGAAATGGGCTGTGCGTGAGAAGACCCGGCAAGCCAAGTAAGATCGTTGCCAGTGCCCCTGGACTGGTTCTTGTGCGGGTGGCACATGAGATGCACCATTTTGAGCGTGGCCGTTGCCAGTACCGCCTGACTGGCTCCTGTAGGATTTTCGAGCGAGATCGTTGCCAGTGCCCCTGGACTGGCTTGTGCGGGTGGCACATAAAAGACACCATTTCGAGCGTGGCCGTTTTCGTGCGGGTGACACGTAAAAGCACCCACTACACTCTCTGAGTGGTTGGCGTTAGGAAGGGCATCCAGCTGTAGAAACTCTGCCAAATCAGACTGGAGCCTGGTGTTGCCATCCGGTTTCACCAGTCCTCAGTCAAATCGTCCAACCCATGCTAGCATGGAAAGCGGACGTTAAACAATGATGATGATGATGATGATTGGAGATTGTAAGCTGATAGTTTTTCTGAGAAACATTATAAAAGAAATGAATACATGTCACTTTAAAGAGATATATACAGTTCATTGAGTTAAACTGTGAATAGTAACGATTTTTTATTGTTTGCTGTAAAATATTGTGAAAAGTCATGGTAACCTCTCTCACTTTCTATATTTGTAAAACTGGTTTCATGCTTGGATATTAAGAAATCCTGAAAACCCACTGCGTGTTATTCACTAGAGAAGGTGCAAAAGTTATTCATCCATGAATCAGTCTAAAATGACTGAGTATTTGTGACCAAATTATAGGGAGTGAAAACACTACTACTGATTTTACCATGGTTATATATATATAGAACAAGTAGAAAGATAAATTTTATTCAACACCTAAATACTGAACAGTATATATAAAGAATAAAATACTTTTTGCAGGCAGCCAGCCATTTTCTGCTTTTAAAAAGGATTTTATCCGTTTTATATATCATCATCATCATCATCGTTTAACGTCCGCTTTCCATGCTAGCATGGGTTGGACGATTTGACTGAGGACTGGTGAAACCGGATGGCAACACCAGGCTCCAGTCTGATTTGGCAGAGTTTCTACAGCTGGATGCCCTTCCTAACGCCAACCACTCAGAGAGTGTAGTGGGTGCTTTTACGTGTCACCCGCACGAAAACGGCCACGCTCGAAATGGTGTCTTTTATGTGCCACCCGCACAAGCCAGTCCAGGGGCACTGGCAACGATCTCGCTCGAAAATCCTACAGGAGCCAGTCAGGCGGTACTGGCAATGGCCACGCTCAAAATGGTGCATCTCATGTGCCACCCGCACAAGAACCAGTCCAGGGGCACTGGCAACGATCTTACTTGGCTTGCCGGGTCTTCTCACGCACAGCCCATTTCCAAAGGTCTCGGTCCGTAGTCATCGCCTCGGTGAGGCCCAATGTACGAAGGTCTTGCCTCACCACCTCAGCCCAGGTCTTCCTGGGCCTACCTCTTCCACGGGTTCCCTCAACTGTTAGGGTGTGGCACTTTTTCACGCAGCTATCCTCCTCCATTCTCACCACATGTCCATACCAGCGCAATCGTCTCTCTTGCACGCCACAACTGATGCTTCTAATGTTCAGCCTTTCTCTCAAGATACTTACACTCTGACGGGTATTCACATTGACATTACACATCCAACGGAGCATACTGGCTTCATTCCTTGCGAGCTTACGTATGTCCTCAGCAGTTACAGCCCATGTTTCACTGCCATGTAGCATGGTTGTTCGTACGCATGCGTCATACAGTCTGCCTTTTACTCTGAGTGAGAGTCCCTTTGTCGCCAGCAGGGGTAAGAGCTCTCTAAACTTTGCCCAGGCTATTCTTATTCTAGCAGCTACACTTTCAGCGCACCCACCCCCACTACTAACTTGGTCGCCCAGATAGCGGAAGCTATCGACTACCTCTAGTTTTTCACCCTGGAATGAGATAGAAGTTGTTTCCTGTTTGTTTGCAGTCTTTATTGCACCTGAACATCTGCCACAAACAAAAACTAACTTGCTAGTTAACCTGCCTTTGATGTTGCTGCACCTCTTATGTGTCCATAGCTTGCACCGGGTACATCTTATAGAGTTACTACCTACTCCTTTTCTACATACTGAGCAGGGCCATCTACCTGAAGGGGTTTGTGTTTTATCTACCTTCCTACTTATTAGGATTTTGGTTTTAGCTAGGTTGACTCTAAGGCCCTTCAATTCTAGACCTTGCTTCCACACCTGAAACTTCTCCTCTAGTTCTGATAGTGACTCCGCAATTAGGGCAAGGTCATCAGCATAGAGGAGCTCCCAGGGGCAACCTGTCTTGAACTCCTCTGTGATTGCCTGGAGGACTATGGTAAATAATAGGGGGCTGAGGACGGAACCTTGGTGGACCCCTACCTCTACCCGGAATTCATTGCTGTACTCATTTCCAACCCTCACCTTACTGGCCGCATCTCTGTACATGGCTCGCACAGCTCTCACTAGCCATTCTTCTATCTCAAGTTTCCTCATTGACCACCAGATAAGGGATCGGGGGACCCTGTCAAAGGCTTTCTCCATGTCAACGAAAGCCAGGTACAGAGGTTTATCCTTGGCTAGGTATTTCTCTTGCAACTGTCTCACTAGAAATAAGGCATCAGTAGTGCTTTTACCTGGCACGAACCCAAACTGCATCTCATCTAAATTGATTCGCTCCCTAATTAGTTGGGCTATGACCCTCTCTGTAACTTTCATAACCTGATCTAACAGCTTGATGCCTCTGTAATTATTTGTATCTAAAGCGTCCCCTTTACCTTTGTAGCAGTTGACTATGATGCTGCTACACCAGTCATAGGGTATGACTCCTTCGTGTATCACCTGGTTCGTAATACGGGTGACTAGGCTATAGCCAACACTGCCAGATATTTTGAGCATCTCTGCAGTGATTCCTGATGGGCCGGGGGCTTTCCCGGTCTTCATACTCTTAATTGCTTTATCTACCCTGGTACTATCAACTCGGATAGCTGGTCCCTCTATTGGGTCGACATAAGGCAGGCTCTCTTTCTCCCATTCATTCTCTTTATTAAGCAATCTTCTCCCATATATATATACTGTTCAGTATTTAGGCATTGAATAAAATTTATCTTTCTACAATACATTTCGATGCTATATATATATATATAAGTCAAAATAAGCAACAAGGATATCCAAAGTTAATGCAGTATGATTGTTTCATGCGACTCCGTTTAATTAAGCAATGTGAACATTACCCTAAAAAGAAAATGCCAGTGTCCTCAGTGTGTGTGTGTGTGTGTGTGAAGGTGCATGGCTCAGTGGTTAGAGCATCGAGCTTACGACCGTGAGGTTGTGAGTTCGAATCCCGGACCGCTGCGTGTTGTGTTCTTGAGCAAGACACTTTATTTCACGTTGCTCCAGTTCACACAGCTGTAGAAATGAGTTGTGATGTCACTGGTGCCAAGCTGTATCGGCCTTTGCCTTTCCCTTGGATAACACTGGTGGCTTGGAGAGGGGAGGCCGGTATGCATGGGTGACTGCTGGTCTCCCATAAAGCAACCTTGCCCGGACTTGTGCTTGGGAGGTTAACTTTCTGGGTCCAAGGGATAGCACGCATTTTTGTCTGTCTCCTGTCAAAGCTTGTTAGACGTAAGGATAAGAACATAGCTAGTTGTCCACAGTTCCACTATGTCAGCTACAGCGATCACAAACTTGTGTCCTGTCCGCTTGTCTTAGATAAGATATGTAGACAAGACCCCTATTACTGGAAACTCAACAGGTCTTTTTGACCTGTGAGGAATACAGGAACCGAATTAGTGAGTTAGTAAAGAGGGATCTGACAGGCACCATTATTAAAAACAAATGGTGGAGAGCCCTCAAAACAACTGTAGTAACGCCGTGTCTCGTGCTCATGCGTAGTCCCACGCATGCGTGGAGTTCGACATCTAAACGTTCCCGCTTTTTTCATTCTCTTTCTCGGCTGGCTGGCTATGAGCAAGGACGTGTCGAGCTGTCTCTCCATCTTTTCGAACTCTGGGGACAGCTCACATCAACATTCCAACATCTCAGCAACCATGCTCTCTCACAGAAGGCGTCTCAACAACCAAGATTAAGGATGCCTATTTTCCTACATAAATAAATATTGTTGTGTTGATAGTTCGGAGTTCTGCGTTCCGTTTATTCAGAATTTAATATAGGAAAGCAGGTATACACCTAATGGTGTATAACCACTTACCTATAGAGCCATTTAAATTGGTTGGAAACGATAGAGGATGTTCCAAGTGGAGTAGCTGTAGCTTGTCATCTGGAGAGCCCAAAACTGGGGAGGCAGCACAACATACACCACATAGGGGTGAGGTGACAGGACGTTGTTTTTAGTCAGGATTGTTAACCCCAATATCACCACAGAGTGTTTGGAAGGTAGTAGCGAACTGCAACAGGTGTCAGTCCAACCCTGCACCAAGTGCACACAAAACAGGAAAATTCGGGTGGAGGAAGACTAGAAAGAGGCTAACAACTGATGTGAAGCACTATCGAGGAAAGGTATACTTTTCAATGGTCGACTGTGGGCCAGGGTGGGTGGCTATATGGGAAAAGATCAGGGCAGAGACTGCAGCCGAAATCACAGAAATGCTGAATATACGGTGTTCTTGGAAAGTGGGTGCTATACAGAAGCTATTGATGGACAATAGTACAGATTTCACTCATAGCAGCTGGAGGAGATGCTTGAAAGGTGAGAGATAAGATGCTTCTTCAGGGCTGCATACAGACCCAGTGGAATCAAGATTGTGAAGCGGCACCATCGTACAATGAAAACTATGGCTGAAAGGGGACAACTCTCTCCTTTGGAGGCAGCCTTCTGGTACAACATATCACCCAAGTGAGGCAAACTAAAGAATTGGTCTCACAAAGAGTTATATTCCAGTACAAATGGAGACACCCAAATGTAATGCCGCAGCAGCCAGATGTGAAAGGGGTCATATCTGTGCAGGTCAGAGATGAAATGTGGTTGAATCCCCTGAAAGCTTTGTTGCACGACGCAGTGGGAGAAAGGGTAACCTCAATCATTACTCTAAATAATGTATTGGTGGATGGAATGCTGCATCACATTTGGGACAGGGTGATTAGCTCGTTGTGAACCTGGAGAGATTTCAAAGGGAACAGTGATTTTTAGGTCAGCCGAGTGTGTACAGGAAGGATGAGTGACTAGAAGGAAGACGAAATGATATCATGTCAAGAAGTGGTGGGTTCAAATCAGCCTCTTTCTTACAAGTCAGTTGCAAGGAATGGACATATGCTGGGAGTGATCTGACGCTTGGAGGAATTGTCCCTGACTGCATCTCGAGCTAAGAGCAGCCTTTATTTGTGTCTTAGAACAACAACTTCAACACCAAGTGTTTCAATTGGTTGCACATCTCAAGATGTGTGCTGATGGAAGAGCAAAACCTCCTGAAATATGGCATATATGCCCATTACCCATTTTTTCCGTAATCAATCTCATTGTTTCTTTACCTCTGATGTCTCGGATATAAAAGGTTGTAACAAAACCAGTGCGGGTTATAATTTCTATAGAAAGTCTGTAGAGATGACCTTAACACACAATTTAAGAGCGCTACTAAGACAGTAGCACACGGTATTGACTTATAAAATCGTTTAATATATTTTGTAGTATACGCCGTATGTAAACAAACAAGTTAGTTTTCGAAGCGCTGAAATGTATGGTGGAACAAGTAGAAAGATAAATCTTATTCAACGCATAGATACTGAACAGTATAGATATAAAGGATAAAATCCATTTTTCTTTTTAAAAGCAGAAAAATTTGTCGGCAGCCAGCCGTATAAAGAAATACCGTGTCCCTACAAGTTATAAATATTTACATACCAGCTTCTAGGAATATGTTTGATATGTAAATTGATGTACCTTTAGTAGAAAGTGGGTTATACATCTTTAGATTGTATACCTGACTTTCTACTATAAAATTAAAGAAATAGACGGAACGCTGAACTCCAAACTAAACAACATTTATTTATGTGATAAAACATACATATCTTTAGTTATACATCTTTAGAGGTGAGAATAACAAGCTGTCGAGTATAAGGCGAGAAAGAGAATGAATTGAGCGGGAAACGCTTGCTTTATTAATTCTATGCATGCGCAGGCGTTACTACATACCCAATAATGTTACACCACTATATGTAGTGGCTATTTAAACAATGAGTTCGTGGATAGTTAAGGGGTTAAATGGGTGCTGATGAAGGAGCCAAATCTTTCGAAATATGACATACGACAAGTGCTAGCTTTAACTTCTATAAAAAAAATCTGGGCGATCTATGACTTTTGTTCCATTCAGCTACGGAAGCTGCGCCTCCACCCCACCCCCATTTACCGCAAGATGTGAGAGGGAGCAAGGGAGTCACAGACAGTGACGTCCCAGGTGAGACATCTACCTCTTACCCGGGGGACAAAGGATGAAAGCATCTGGTCTCTTCCCTTCACTTCTGGGGAATTCCACCGGCTCCAGAACTGAGGGGGTATTAACCCAAGCCAGGGTCCGCTTAATGATTATGTTTAGCTCAGTGTGACGAGCGAAGCGACCAGCATTTAGGCAGCAAGGCAGACCGTGAAGACCTGTGGGGTTAAGGTGATGAGCGAAACGACTAGCATTAAGACGGCAAAACAAACAATGAAGGGCTGTGGGCTTGAGGGGCCTACCACAGCGATATCTGTCCCCAACCATCAAATCTACGTTTACAAAACAAACACATTTTAAAAAAATAACAACAAAAGCTATATAACGTAGTCAGCACCTAGAACATAAACAAAAAAGTACAGGATAGGGGAGGTGTTGCTCAGGACTTAACAACATAGAACAAATATTATAAAAAATATATATATATATATTTACCATTTTGTTGGCGAGAAAGATCATGTATATACATCAGGGACGTTTATATGAATAACAGTTGATAAACAACTTCGTTTACTTTCAGTTCAAAAACCCACCAATGAACTACCGTGATGATGACGTATGGCAATTCGATCTTCTTGAAGAAAATAAGAAATAATTTTATTCTGGAGACAAATAGGGATCTATTCTGGAGGAAAATAGGGATCTATTCTGGAGAAAAATCATTTCCTTAACTTTCAATACATCTCAACGCTTCTAAAACAAACTTTGTTTACTTTCATCGTAATTTGAATTTATATAAATTAATGTCTTTATGGCTAAAAATAACAGGAAATAGATATATTCGCATAAACTTCTTGTTTATACTAAGTTATATATTGTTTTATAACTGAAAAGCAGAAACAAAACAGGACATCTGAGATTCCTCAATAACAGATTTGTGTTGGACGGCAGTAACAAAAATGAGTTTTAAGAAATCGATGAAATAATATAAAAGGAATGCATGCACGTTCCCTTAATTATCCACCACACCAGGGGATGCTAATTATTCCTCTCGAAAAAAAAAAAAGCATTATTGCATGCAACTGCTAAAGTGCTATAACAGCCAAGTGTCTTAGACAGAAAGTTACTTCAAATGAAATTAAAAAAAAAAAAAAATTTTTATTTTAATTTTTTTATTCTGCAACACTAAAGTTAAACAATGGCAATTTTCATTTTGGAAACAGAAAATGATAACCCTGCTTCGATTTAAACAATAACGAAAACAAAAATAACAAGAATGTAGATTTTAGTCAAAGAGCATACTCCCTGTATTTGGAAGTGACAGTTGAAGAGAGCGCGGAGAAATTCGTAAACTTACGACGGTTTTAAACTTTCAAACTTCTCCACAAACATATCGAAGAAAGCTGTAATAAATGAGTGCATATGCATTTTGGCTTCTCATATATGGTGTGGAATAAACCTGTACAAGATGCCCGGTCACAAAACATAAACATAAAATGATTTTAGATTTAGTCACAGATATGCTGAAGAAAGAGAAAATAAATTACGACAAGCACCTTTGCTTTCTTATTTAAATGCTGGATGGGATGAATAAATAAATAAAAAAAAGACGGTGGAGATGGAGTATATGTAATCTGGGTATACCCCCACTTTTAAATTTTGTTTTTTTTACGGAATCCTATGTTTCAGACCATGGAGAATCCGATTCTGGAAAAAAAAAATTTCAAAAATCTCAATTTCAAAATTTCGACCCCCCCCCCCGGTTTTTATATAGATCCACAGGGTAAACCTAACCCTAACTCAAACCCTAACCCTAACCCTAACCCTGACCCTAACCCTAAACCTAACCCTAACACTAGTTTTGTGAGATTTGGCTGTTATTTCTAGCATGTAAATAGCCTGCTTGGTGGTGGGGGGGGGGGATTGAAATTTTTCAAAAATTTTTTTTTCAGAATCGGAATCTCCATAGCCTAAAACGTGGGATTCCGTAAAAAAAATTAATAAATAAGGTGGGGAAAGGTTCAGATTACATATAGTCCATCTCTACCAAAAAGACGATTATTTTTAGCTTTTATATTTATCAACATAATGCCGAAGAAATATGAAATATATCGCTGCAAACGCTTGTTTCCTCAGTTATACAGAGGGTGTATATTTAAATAAATTTAATTTCTTTGTGTAGATTGATTGGTTTGTGCTGACCTTTGTCTTAAGTAAAGATTTTTATTTTCATCATCATCATCATCGTTTAACGTCCGTTTCCCATGCTAGCATGGGTTGGGCGGTTCGACCGGGGTCTGGGAAGCCAGGAGGCTGCACCAGGCTACAGTCTGATCTGGCAGTGTTTCTACAGCTGGGTGCCCTTCCTAATGCCAACCACTCCATGAGTGTAGTGGGTACTTTTTATGTGCCACCTGCACAGGGGCCAGAGGAGGCTGGCAACAGCCATGATCGGTTGGTGCTTTTTATCTACCACCAGCACGGAAACCAGTCAAAGTGGCGCTGGCATAGGCCACGTTCAGATGGTGCTTTTACATGCCACCGGCATGGGTATCGCATCTACAATTTCCATTTGATTTTCATTTATAACATATAAACATGTACATATTTTAGAACAGTCATTTTATAAGATTTTAAAATTAGCAAACATTTATTTACATGAAATGAAATTACCAGAGAACTTTCATCTAATTCTTCCAATCCTTCAGTTAAAACTAGCGAAATCATTGTGGAGACTTTTTTTTTAATACAGCAACTGGTCGCATGCCACAAGGTTTAATAGAACCTACTGAAGCAAGCCAGAACACTCGCAGTATTACCATGGGCGAAAGGTATTAGGAAAGCCAAGCGCCTTCACGGGTAGCACCCGACACCTTGGTAAAGTGAGCTGCCGACGTTGACAAGAGCTTTGTGGTTAGTAGCCCAGTCCCTCCGGTTATCTCAAACACCACGGTTTGGAAGAGACAGTTTACTGTCAAGTCCCAATACTTCAGGGTTTTCTTCTGTTTGGCTACAGAAGCAGTGATCCTTCCATTAACTGTAGCATCCAGGATGTGAGTGGGAGCAAAAGAGTTGCAGACTGTGGCATCCCAAATAAGGCACCTACCTTTAACCCAGAGACAGAGGGTAAGACCATCTGGTCTCTTTCCATCACTTCTGGATAATCCCAATGGCTCCAGAAATGAGGGGATATTAATTTGAGCCAGAGCCTGCTTAATGATTAGGTTTAGCTCTGTGTGATAAGAAAAGTGACCAACATTTAGGCAGCAAGACAGACCTATGGGGTCAAGGGGCCTACTGCAGCAACGTCTCAGTTCCCTACAGACATCAGCTCCCACTCTGAGTGCGATGGAGATGTAGAGTTCATCATTATCAGTTAGAGGTCTGCTGACACAGATCACATGTAGCTATAAGTTTGACATGTACACATATAGCAGGCTCTTCTATGCAATTGATCCTACCATATCTCTATCGAACGGATAAGATTTAAATAGCAACAGCTGGCAGTTGGCGGGATATATCGAACAATTATGTGACAAGCAGATATTATTGAAATAGAGAAAGCTGCGTGTGGCGAGTTTATGTGTGAACTGAAATGAATTTTACAGTCTGTATTTATAGATTTTATGGATCTTTTCTGTTTGGCAGCACTTCTTTACATACACATGCACACATGCACTCACACTCCCGCTAACAACCTAGCAATTATGTTTAAACATATAAATGCTATGACCTAAAATTATATCAGTTGTTTACTTTATTCATACTTGTGTTCTCCAGTTTGTGTTTCTGCCAGCCTTATCACACTCTGTGTCATGCTGAATCCCGCTGCGAACTATATTAAGAGTACGTGTGTCTGTGGAGTGCTCGGCCACTTGCACATTTAATTTCATGAGCAAGCTCTTCTGTTGGTCAGGTCAGTTGGAACCTTCATTGTCCTAGCCATCTGAGCGCCAGTTATTGTATGTGTGTGTGTGCAGGGGGGTCCATCTGTACTAAAGATAAGTCTCAAAATGGAAGTGTTATCTCTATTTTTAGCAGATTGGGAGACCCTGTAGAGCAATGGTTCTCAAATGGGGTCCATATAAGATTTACTTACTCTACTCTTTTACTTGTTTCAGTCATTTGACTGCGGCCATGCTGGAGCACCGCCTTCAGTCGAGCAAGTTGACCCCAGGACTTATTCTTTGTAAGTTATGGGTACATAAACACACCAGCATCGGTTGTCAAGCGATGTTGGGGGGACGAATATGGACATACAAACATATACACATACATACATATATATATATACATATATACGACGGGCTTCTTTCAGTTTCCGTCTACCAAATCCACTCACAAGGCTTTGGTCAGCCTGAGGCTATAGTAGAAGACAGCTGCCCAAGGTGCCATGCAGTGGGAATGAACCCGGAACCATGTGGTTGGTAAGCAAGCTACTTACCACACAGCCACTCCTGTGCCTGTTAAAATTTCAGTGCAATAAATTGATTATATTTCTACAATACACAAAATAATCTTTTTTTTTTATACAAAACAATCTTTTTTTTATACAATTCCTAATATGAAACTACAATAGGATTTTTTAACCATTGAATGGCTAGAAGGTTCCATCCAAGTAAAGTTGGAATGAAAGGGGTCCATAGATTAAAAATGGTTGAGAAACTCTGATACAGAAGGTTCCTAACTGTCTGAAATAAGTCCTGTCTGTAGTTATTATTATGTTTAGCCTCAAGTGAGTCAACAACTTGTAGCTTATAATAATAGCATGCTTTCTATTTTTTCTAATTTTTTTATTGGACAATCACATTATTGTGAACGTGATTGCAACACTCTTAACCACTATGCCACATGATTTCATAAGAATCAACAAAGGCTATATAGAGAGAATATCCTGTATGTAGTTATTGAAAGCTGAATCAGGAAGATTATTCTAAAATTAACATATTTATTTTCACTGCTTGTTTAACAGGAATCATTGAAATGAACAGAGTCTAGATAACTTCAATATAAACATATCAGAGATATATTTAAGCATTATCTCTCTTATCTACTTTTGTGTGTTTATATACACGAAAGAGAGAAACAGATATATGAGGATTGCATGTTTGAAAAATATACATATATTATCTCCTGTAGAAGATATGCAATGGAAATAGAATATGAATTGTTAGTGATTTGTACTTTAATAGCCAGGATAAAATGACATAGCCTTCAGTTGTATTAAAGCAAACTCTGGTGAGAATTTTGAAGGGAAGCTTGTTTATAAAAAAAAAAAAACTAAAAACATAAAAGAATGTTGCAATGTTCCAGAAAGTTCTGTCAGAATCAGCATTTTGGCAAGGAAATAACCATGTCTTTCAAGTTGGCATTCTCGCTGTCACTTCTACTTAACACCTGTTTTCCATGATGGCTTCACAGAATCCTGCAAGCCACAAGGTTACACTAAGCGCCACTGTCTGCTAACACAAACCATATTATAGTGTGTACTGGGTGTTTTTTTTCTTCTCATGGCACTGGGACTTGTGAAGTTGCCAGGTAACTTGCAAGACAAAAAACAAAACCAAATACACACTTTAATTGATTGAAATAAATGTCAAAAGGTGTATTTACTTATATGTACTTTAGTACGTGCGGTTGTTATAGTACCATATATGATAATATTGACTAAAAGCAAGACCTCATATAGAGAGAAATGCCAGAGGGTCAATTCTAAAGAAAATCTGCAACCATATTTTATTATTGCTCTTGATTCCTTTCTCAAAGTTCTTCCTAATATTTCATCCTTTCTTCTTTGTTACTATTTCATTGGATTTCTCTTGATAGTATCACAAGGGATCAACGCATTGTTCCCTGTCCATCTTATCTCTATGTACCTGTTGTTATTTGTTGTGGTTCATTATGTCCAGGTGGGTAGGAGAGTCCAATTAAATCCAGTTGGATTGTGCCTTCTTTAGGTAAATCTGTGATCAGAAAGAATGGTAAAATATTACATTAAGGTAAGAGGAAGGAAAGAATTGTTATGCAGAACTCTATATTGAAGGTAAGTGAAATTGAATGCTAGCAGATCCAGTGTTGTGCATATAATAAAGATACATTCTGGTGAGGGCAAAGATAAAAAGCTAAGAGGTATGCATTGGATATATATTGTTCAGTATATTGAAAGGTATTCACTCCAGAGGGAGAGTGAATGCTAGCAGAAGACTATCTTTACCAGTTTGTACTATTTTTACCATTTGTTATGTAGCTAAATTTTTAGATTGAATCAAATGAAATTAAATGTCCTTGTCTCACCTCGACTAATTGTTCATCTTTCCTCACTATTTTTGCCTATACCTTCTGACTCAAAGGGAAGCCACCATTAGCCGCTTTTTGAACATGGCAATCACACAACCACAACTCAAACTGCTGTACTAACTGGAATTTTGGTGGTACACTTATTTGAGTTCTCAGAATACATACATATTAGTTTGAGTCATCTTGAGCTAAGTTTTCATATCTTTTTCATGTATATACATGAATATGAAAACATATTAATAGATAATACAAAATATATACGGAGAAATGCAACAAAGGTGAGATGGAATTCTGGTTGCTTACTACAGCTGTATATTTATCACAAGCAAAGTCTTTATTCACTATCAGTCTATCTGTGATTCAAGTACACTTCTTGTCCTTTGGTCGGCCCGAGGCTCAAGTAGAAGACACTTGCCCAAGTTGCTACACAGTGGGACTGAACCCGGAACCATGTGGTTGGTAAGCAAGCTACTTACCACACAGCCACTCCTGCGCCTATTAAGTTTACATTTTCTTTTAACTCTCGAATCACAGAAATCATTTAAATAATTATTAGATGTGTTAGTTATGTTTGCATTATTGTTCATGTGTTGTTTAGATATAATTTTTCTGGCACTTTTATTTATTTGAATATTATTATAAAGAAAAAAAAAAAAAGAGAACTGTGAAGTGATTAGATCCTGGATTCTCAACCAGAAATTGAAACCTCAGCCTGAATGTTTCTGCCAGCATTTTTTCCTATTGTTGTGAGGATTTGCACTTGGAAATTTATGAGAGTTATCTATCAACTTCCTCAATATCTAAGGGGAAACTCTGCTCAATTCAGATAAACCTATTCATTTCCATTATTTTATTGACTGAGTTTTAACTTTAGAGCAGGTATAAATTCAAATTCTCTTGGAGTTTAACAGATAGTTCCTTCTTCACTCTTAGACAGTGTCCTTCTGTATTCGAGCACACACTTTTCTTGTGCTTGTAAATCTTACCATTATTAACATCATCATCGTTCCATATGAAAACAGTTGATTGCTACAAGCTTCTGTGCATTATACTCCCAACTGAATGTAGTTGTGAGAAATTGTTAAGGCTGAATGAAATTTGTGATCATTCATTTTTCCTTCATCAATTTACTTTGGTACGTTTCTTACTGTTTCATGCCGCTTTCACTAAACCTATCATTAATACTGTCATTTTCGTTAGACTAAAATTTTCCTGGTGTTGCCCAAGTCTGATAACTGAAACAAAAAGTAGCTGATAAAAGAAATAGACGGGACATAGAAATTCCTGTAAGGCGATCACAGTTGTTTCCCCTTAACCTTTTTATTTTCTGTTAATTATCTTCCTGTGACATAAGTGGGCGGGGGCGAATAGTATCACTTCGCTAGTTTAGTAATGCTGTGACGTAAAACAAATATGTAATAGTAGTAGAGAACATTTAACTGTGGCAATTATCTTTATTCGTCTCATGTAACAGAAGCACACAATACTGAATAAATGAACAAAGCGAAGTAGTCAAAACGAGGCGATTACTTAGACATAAATTAACTTTTTGACATTATTTCAAAGTGAAAAATAAAATTTTAAAAATGTTTTACAAACGGGAACTTCTGATTAACGACTCGCACGGACTAAATTTTATATAAAGATAGTATTCCACTACACCTAGTATTGAGAATGCTTTTCTTTTTAATTTAATTACTATTGAGATCAGCACGACCCCAAAATGTATGTATGTATGTTATTACCATCTTCCCCATTTCTTTTTTTTTTTTGATAGGACTGAAAACACGATAAATTAATTTTTTCTTTTTCACTTGAAGTAAATTAACTTTTGCAAGTTTGGGAAATAAAATAAGTTGAAAAGTTGCGAAGTATATAATGCGAAGTATATAATGACGTGTTGAGAGGTGTGGACGAGATCTTAAAATTTTACTTCCTTCCGTACGGAAATTACTTTCAGTTTGATCGCACAGTTGTTGGTGACTAAGAAGTTTTCCACTCACCTCTACAGACCAGACGTTATATTGTAAGGTAAATAGTGTAAATTCGTTTCCTATTCGTCATTCTATCTAAGAATTAGTGCATTATTAGAGTTAATCTCAGTATCGACTTGTATTTCAAAGTGATTGAAATAAAAACAGCGCATTTTCGTTTCCAGGGGAAAATGCCGAACAGATTCGAAACGGATTCTACATGTTTAAAAACCTTGTGTGAAGGTAATAATCACCAAGAAAACACTAAATATGAAGAAAATGTTTTGAGTATTTGCTCTGACATGTTCAATTTGAAGATTTCCTCTTCTGAAGATGAAAATGTCTCAGTCTCAGATAAATGTGATGTGTGTGTTGTGGTATTTACGAGTCCAGTTAATGCTAAGCAACATTTTGAAGGTAAGAAACACAAGAAAAAAGTTGAAAGTCAATCTGAAGCAATCTTTCCAAACAGGACACCTGAAAATCCTTTCGCTGACTGTCAAACACCGGTAAACTTACCTGTAAATAACGAATATAAATGTGATGTATGTAACGTGGCATTTACTAGCCATGTTATTGCTAAGCAACATTTTGAAGGTAAGAGACATCAGAAAAATGTTAAAAGCCAACCTATAGCAGTCGTTTCAAACAGTCTACCTGATAATTATTCCCAAGGTTTTCACACCCAGGAAAATATGCCTGTAATAAATCAAGACAAATGCGAGTTGTGTGATGTCAAATTTACAAGTGCCACTCAAACTGCCGATCATTTGAAAGGTAAAATTCACATGAAAAATTTTAATACAGTGTCTGCTCTTAGAAAGAATATTAAATTAGAGTGTGATATATGTGGTGTTGTATTTGCTGGAATAGTTGATGCTGATGCACACTTTACTGGTCGGAAACATCTAAGAGCTACTGAAAACAGAACTATCTTACCGAGATTAATTGCTGAGTTAGCTTCTCCTCAGAAACTTCCCTCTGTTGCAGCTGAAAATCACCAAGTTGGAGATAAGTGCGAGATATGTGATGTAGTGTTTACTAGTAGAATTATTGCTAAGCAACATTTTGAAGGTAAGAAACACAAGAAAAAAGTTTTAAATGAATCAGTCAATTCAAAAGCTACACTTGAAACTTCTGGTGTTTTCACTCCAACAGATATATCTTCAAAAAATCAACATAAATGTGATGCATGTAATGTAGTTTTAGCAAGTGCTGCTAATGCTACCAATCATTTGAAATGCGAAAATCATTTGGAAACTATCTCTAATGATTTCGTTCGTCATTCTACTGGCAAAGAATTCAATATTAACGACAATTACAACAAAAGCTATTCAAAGAATATTTAAGAAAGAAATACAAGATATTGTTAATCATATATGTGAAATGTTTAGGAAATAATATCAGTTGATGCATAAATGTTGATAAAACACAGATGTATTGATACATGAAAATGTTGACAAAGTATAGATATTGATACTTAAAATGTTGACAAAATAGTTCTTACATTATGTTGACAAACAGATATTAATATGCAGAATTTCGATAAAATAACATTAGTGATGTTGATTGAAATTATGATATTGGCCCACAAATTTGGGATATTGATACAAAGTGCTGACAAAATAGTGATGATGACATATTGGTCAATAGAGATATTAACCCATGGTATGTGGGCAAATAGTATTAAAGGTAGTTCTGATTCATGGAATGTGGGAAAACAGTGATATTAACATGAAATATTCTCAGAATAATAATATTGAAAAGATTATTATTGCATTCTGTTGGTTTATTAATGCTGGATGTACTGGTTCCAATATGGAGTTTCATCATTGTCTCAGTCCTTTGTTGTTTAACACATAGAAGAATGGATTAAACCACTGATATTTGTTCTTGTTGCATATTTTGTGATGTTGCTTTGTTGCTGGATGCCTCTTCTTATCACCAAGCTTTTGAAATAAAAATATTTCATAAAACTCATCATTTGTACATTGTTCTCATAGATTCTTTTAGAGTTCATTGTAATCTACAAAGCTTACATGGCACACAAGGCACTGGTAACATTGACATATTAAAGAGAAACAAAAATGTAGGTGATTCATCTGTTAATATAATGACATTATTGAGATAGCAAGCTGGCAGAATTGTTAGCACGTCAGGAAAAATTCTTAGTGGCATTTCATCTATCTTTATGTTCAGTGTTCAAATTCCACCAAGTTTGACTTTGCCTTTCATCTTTTCAGAGTCAATAAGTGAAGTACCAGTTGCGCACTGAGGTTGATGTAATTGACTTACCCCTTCTTCTGAATTTGCTGGTCTTTTGCCAAAATTTAAAACCAATATAATGACATCACTAGAATATAGAAGTCGCAGTTTCAATCTAGACACTTCAATAGGAACATTGGTACAAGATACACTAAAGAAGAAATAATTTTTAGATGTGTTGAACTTCTTGATTGCAAGCAGCTCACTGTATGATTTGAGCACACCATGCACACTTGCTTCTTAGCCTATTTGCTCTTACTTTTATGCACTCATACAGGATGTTTGGGTTAAATTTGACAGTTTGCATAAAAGGAGAAGAAAACAATATCTCATCCAAAAAGAAAAGTATTTCTTAAAATCAAAATGTGTCAACTAGATTCTAGCTGGTAGATAACAGTTTACTCAAGGTAGCTACTCTAAGCTACTACAATGGTCTCATGACTGCCCCAGAACCTGGTGCATGCACACCTCACTGTGTCCCTGGGAAGATCTTTGGAAACCTCAATCTTGGCCTCCAGTTCAAGTCTTAGTATTGCAGGCAGTGTGATTGGTGTCCTTCTCAACCACACCCCACACAGGGGAATTAGGTGACCAGAAACTGAGGCTGATCAAGTCATAGAAATTCTCTAACAACCATTTCTGACTCTTTCCAGAGCTATGGCATGGATCTGAATCTTGCTGCCACACATATGGCCTTCCAGCAGCAACCCTCTTCAATCAGAGTTTCATCAAAACATCCAGCTGCTTCACATAGCCTTTTAAATTGAGCCCAAGACCCTGCTTAAAGCTGTGGGACAACTTGATGTTGCCCTTACTAGAGACATACCCAAAGGCCACCACAACAGCTTTGTAGTCTCTGTTGCAGCTGTCCATGTGACGTCTTTCAGCCTTCAGTGTTCACAGAGAATTGAGCAGCAGTCAAGATGTTGACATTTTGATACTTGATGCAAATTATCATTAGACAGATAGCTCTTTGCCAATGTTCAGATGGCTTCCAGTCTCCCATGTCATCTAACATTTTCTCATCTACAACTTTAATCTTTATGCTCTCCAATGCTGTTGACTGTTCATCAATATGTTGAGCTGTTCCTGAAAAAAAAAAAGAGACATAAACAAATTGTCAGATTTAGCCTGGCCACCCTGTATGTCTTTGCAACACTGTGTTGGTTTGGTCATGTGATGCAGATGGATGCTGACAGCTCCATAAAGAAGTGCTGATCTCTCAAAGCAGATGGAACACGTGGAAGACTCAGGAAGACATGAAATGAAGTAGAGAAGAATGACCTCAGGATGCTGAACCTTTCAGGTGAGATGATAAACGAGCAAGATGCCTGGTGCCTTGCTGTACTCAAGAAGACTCATACTCTGTAGCAGAAGTGTTAAGAACAGTCCCTTTGATGGTGCAAAGCAATTGTGGTGGTGCCACCAAAAAGCACTTGTGCAGTGCCATGTTAAAGCGCCCAGCACACTCTGTAAAGTCGTTGGCATTAGGAAGGGCCTTCAGCCATAGAAACCATACCAAACCAGACTAGAGTCTGGTGCAGCTCCCCAGCTTTCCACCTCTGGTCAAATTGTCCAACCCATGCCAGCATGGACAACAGACATTGAACAATGATGATGATGATTCTTTATCTTTGTAGTCTGCTTTTTCTGGCACAAACATCTTCGTTTTTACCAGTTGCTACATTGTTGCTACAAAAGCTACACTATCTATGTGTCTGCATGAGGTAACAGCTTTCATATTATTCGTAAATCACTGGCTATTGCAGAAACAGAAATTCATTCTACTGTGGATAAGGTTTGTTAAAACCATTTTTTGAATCAGTCGATTTTTCTCCTTGCATCGTGGTTGTTTTGATGTCCTTTCTGTTTCCCTTTTGAACTGACCGAATCTCAAATAAATGACATGGACTTAAAAATGATACAGGCTTTATCAGTAACATATTATACAACTAATTACAGAGGCATCAAGCTGTTAGATCAGGTTATGAAAGTTACGGAGAGGGTCATAGCCCAACTAATTAGGGAGCGAATCAATTTAGATGAGATGCAGTTTGGGTTCATGCCAGGTAAAAGCACTACTGATGCCATATTTCTAGTAAGACAGCTGCAGGAGAAATATCTAGCCAAGGATAAACCTCTGTACCTGGCTTTCGTTGACATGGAGAAAGCCTTTGACAGGGTCCCCCGATCCCTTATCTGGTGGTCAATGAGGAAACTTGGGATAGAAGAATGGTTAGTGAGAGCTGTGCGAGCCATGTACAGAGATGCTGCCAGTAAGGTGAGGGTTGGAAATGAGTACAGCAGTGAATTCCGGGTAGAGGTAGGGGTCCACCAAGGTTCCGTCCTCAGCCCCCTCCTATTTATCATAGTCCTCCAGGCAATCACAGAGGAGTTCAAGACAGGTTGCTAAAACTAAAATCCTAATAAGTAGGAAGGTAGATAAAACACAAACCCCTTCAGGTAGATGGCCCTGCTCAGTATGTAGAAAAGGAGTAGGTAGTAACTCTATAAGATGTACCCAGTGCAAGCTATGGACACATAAGAGGTGCAGCAATATCAAAGGCAGGTTAACTAGGAAGTTAGTTTTTGTATGTGGCAAATGTTCAGGTGCAATAAAGACTGTAAACAAACAGGAAACAACTTCCATCTCATTCCAGGGTGAAAAACTAGAGGTAGTCGATAGCTTCCGCTATCTGGGCGACCAAGTTAGTAGTGGGGGTGGGTGCGCTGAAAGTGTAGCTGCTAGAATAAGAATAGCCTGGGCAAAGTTTAGAGAGCTCTTACCTCTGCTGGCGACAAAGGGACTCTCACTCAGAGTAAAAGGCAGACTGTATGACGCATGTGTACGAACAGCCATGCTACATGGCAGTGAACCATGAGCTGTAACTGCTGAGGACATGCGTAAGCTCGCAAGGAATGAAGCCAGTATGCTCCGTTGGATGTGTAATGTCAATGTGAATACCCGTCAGAGTGTAAGTATCTTGAGAGAAAAGCTGAACTTCAGAAGCATCAGTTGTGGTGTGCAAGAGAGACGATTGCGCTGGTATGGATATGTGGTGAGAATGGATGAGGATAGCTGCGTGAAAAAGTGCCACACCCTAACAGTTGAGGGAACCCGTGGAAGAGGTAAGCCCAGGAAGACCTGGGCTGAGGTGGTGAGGCAAGACCATCGTACATTGGGCCTCACTGAGGCGATGACTACTGACCGAGACCTTTGGAGGTGTGCTGTGCGTGAGAAGACCCGGCAAGCCAAGTGAGATCGTTGCCAGTGCCCCTGGACTGGCTCTTGTGCAGGTGGCACATAAGATGCACCATTTTGAGCGTGGCCGTTGCCAGTACCGCCTGACTGGCCTTCGTAGGATTTTCGAGCGAGATCGTTGCCAGTGCCCCTGGACTGGCTTGTGCAGGTGGCACATAAAAGACACCATTTCGAGCGTGGCCGTTGCCAGTATCGCCTGACTGGCCTCGTGCGGGTGATACGTAAAAGCACCCACTACACTCTCGGAGTGGTTGGCGTTAGGAAGGGCATCCAGCTGTAGAAACTCTGCCAAATTTAGATTGGAGCCTGGTGTTGCCATCCGGTTTCACCAATCCTCAGTCAAATCGTCCAACCCATACTAGCATGGAAAGCGGACGTTAAACGATGATGATGATGATGATGATGATATTAAATGTGTGTGACAGGAATTTGGGGAATTATCGTTAATGGTAATTGATTTAATTACTCTTGGGTATGAGTATAAAAACTATCTCTCTCTGCTAAGCCATATTGAGCCTGAGTGACAGAGTAGGTTCATCAAACCAGTGTGATCTCAAGTTCAAATTCATAGCCTTTACTTCAGACTGTGGTTAGTGGAGAGAACATGCAGAGGCCCTCGTACTGCAGTGGACGGAACATAGGTGATCCAATCCAATCCAATTCAATGAACTGATACAAAGTATATTTCTAATGCTTATTTTATTGACCCATAGAACGATGAAAAGTAGAGTTGATTATCACAGGATTTCAACTCAGAACTGAAATATGAAACTAATAAGAACAAATTACATGGTCATGTCCAATTATTGTTTGCACTATCAATGCCATGTTTGTTTTGTAATAATTATTTCTTATTTAGGTATAAGGCCAACAATTTTGTGGATAAAGAGTAATATGATCCCATCAGCCTCAGTTTGACCTGACTGAGAGGTTATTTTATTAACCATGGAGTGATAAAAGATAAAGTTAACTTCGTCAGAATTTGAACTCAGGATGTGCAGAGTTGGAAGAAATACAGGAAGGCTTCCCCCCCCCCCCATAACCATAATAATTCTGTCAATCCACTTCCTTTTTTGTAATTCTTTTGCCTGTGGCCATGCTGGAGCACCACCTTTAGTTGAACAAATTGACCCCAGGACTTATTCTTTGTAAGCCTAGTATTTATTCTATTGGAATCTGTTGCCGAACTGCTAGGTTATGGGGACGCGAACACACCAACATCGGTTGTCAAGCAATGGTGGTGGGGACAAACACACACACACACACACACACACACACACACACACATATATATGCCATGCTTCTTTTAGTTTCCGCCTACCAAATCCACCCAGAAGGCTTTGATCAGCCTGAGGCTATTGTAGAAGACACTTGCTCAAGGTCTCAATCAGTGGGAGTGAACCCAGAACCATGTGTTTGGAAAGCAAGCTTCTTACCACACAGCCACACCAAGTTTTGTTCTAATACTTTTTTGAGCAACCACATACATGACTGAATTCAGTTGCAAAAGCGTAAGTCATATTATTTGTCTTTGCAAGACATAAAGAAAGAAAATACAGAAGACTGAAGAACGTTAGAGCACCATTTCTGATGTTTTGCCATTTCTGCCAATGCTATGTCGTGGCACTCCGTCAGTTACGACGACAAGGGTTCCAGCTGATCCGATCGACGGAGCAGCCTGCTCGTGAAATTAACGTGCAAGTGGCTGTGAGCACTCCACAGACACGTGTACCCTTAATGTAGTTCTCAGGAAGATTCAACGTGACATGGAGTGTGACAAGGCTGGCCCTTTGAAATACAGGTACAACAGAAACAGGAAGAGAGAGTGAGAGAAAGTTGTGATGAAAGAGTACAGCAGAGTTCGCAACTCCACTTCCCTGCTGGAGCCTCATGTAGCTTTAAGTGTTTTCACTCAATAAACACTCACAACACCCAGTCTGGGAATTGAAACCATGATCCTACGAGTCCGCTGCTCTAACCATTGGGCCATTGTGTCTCCACATTGTTATTATTAGGGATATAGAGAAAGCAGTACGGTAGCAGCATTGTTAGAGCATCTGAAAAATGCCCGTTGACATGTGTTCCTGTTCTTTATGCACTGAGTTCAAGTCTTGCCAGGGCCATCTTTGTCTTTCATCCTTCTGCGATCAATAATATCAAGTATCAATCAAGTTCTGGGACCAAATCCTCTTGTTTTCAATACTGCTAACCTTAAACCTAAATCAGAAATCAGTTAATAAAATAAAAGCAAAAAAGAAGAAAACTACGAAGATCTAATTCAGAGTGGTGAGATGTGTAGATTTATTTTTCAAATTCCGCCGAGGTTGACTTTGCCTTTCATCCTTTCGGGGTCGATAAATTAAGTACCAGTTGCGTGCTGGGGGCGATCTAATCGACTGGTCCCCTCACCAAAAATTTCGGTCCTTGTGCCTAGAATAAAAAAGAATATTTTGGTAATTTTGGTTAAACAAAATTCGAGAAAAATCACATCTAGCAACCAAACACGGGCAGAATTTAACAAGTATATTCAAACTCTAGTGAAAAAGAAATCAAAGCCTAAGAAATATTTTAGAAATTAGATATATATGATGTGGAAAAAAGGCGAACTTATGACAAATTTCTCTGACTAATTATTGCAAAATCGTAAATAGAAAAGCAAGGGAGTGAATTCATGCAAAAACCATATATGTGAGTTCTCTCCCTTAACAAGAAAACTGAACAATATACACAGTTGATTTTCATGTAGTCATCAGGTAAGAATGGTTTAAAATCAGTAATTTTTAAGTGAGACAAAACCGTACATGGGAAGATCTTTACCTTCTAGCAAAACCGAAAGAAATAATTAGAAATTATATTGAAATAGAAGACAAATCAGAGAATAAATCAACGAGTTCGTGCAACTGATCGAAGAATTGATGAAATAACATATGAAAGAGAATTCGGTGAAAGTAATTAATTAAAACGAAGACATTTTGGAATTGTCTTTAAAACATTATTACTTATCGTATATTCTTACCCCGTAAACTGCAACATTAATTAATTGCCATTGAATTGGGTCCATAAGAGTTACCTGAAACAGTCTCCTGAAGAGCTACTCACTGTACAGATGATATACGGTCACCAGTTAGCCATCTCACGCTGACGGTCACCAGTTAGCCATCTCACGCTGACGGTCACCAGTTAGCCATCTCACGCTGACGGTCACCAGTTAGCCATCTCACGCTGACGCTTCAACATTTTCCGAAGAGGAATGGATCTGCTTCTACTCAGACTCTATTTATTTATTTATTGTCTTGCTTTGAGATGAGGCTGGCTTATTTCGGGAAACACCCCTTGTTGCTGTGTCTGAAGGATACGCTATGGCTATAGTTCAGCGTTGATAAACTGGATATTGAAATAATCACGAATACACATAAAGCATTAATTCTCGACTTTGGTCGAGAAATCTGAACCCACAAAATATATTTGACGTAGCGATGGCTACTTATAAGAACTGTGGTGTGTGCGTACGAGTAGATGTAATCGCCTTACCTCGGTTTTCCTTTCCTCGACTGCGAGTCTGTCTTGCGGTATCCAATCCTTGAAGCTTGCCCCGACCCAAAGTACACCAGGAATAGCAGCTGCTTCTCCCAAACCTAGACCGTCGCTTAACACGTCTTGTCCTGACCACAGCCCCGTTCGAAAAGGGCACGAATCCCGATCGAGGCTCCCTCTGCCCTTTACCCCCTTCCGGTCAGCCTCCCCAGACACTGACGTCATACCACACGCCACCCTGATCTTAAAGATCACGTTCAACCCTACTCCAATTCGAAGTCCGCCATCCAACCGGGCGGGCGCCTTACACGTCGAGATTTTCTCAAGCTAGGTGGCTCGTTTCCATCGCACTCTTCATCCGACGAAGTGGCTATCCTGCGCAGATCCAGCACGTGACGCGGCATTCCATCCACAGATACATTGTTTCTGGAATTGACCGCTGTCACTGTTCCCCTGCCCCATTGTGATGTGCAGCGTGCCTTCGGCGGCTTGACCCAAACTTCCTCCCCTACTTTCACGCCGGTGGGTCCCTTCTCTTCCTCGCAGAACTCTGGCGTCTTACTGGGATGCCTCCATTCATATTTGAACACCGCTCTGTGCGGCACAGACTCTTCCGCTTGTCCGGATCGGGGAGACATATTGTACCAGTAGACCGCTTCCAGGGGCGAAATGTGTCCCCTTTCAGCCATGGCCTTGATCGTCCGATGGTGCCTCTCAACGATTCCGTTGCCACTCGGTCTATACGCCGCTCTAAATAATCGTCGCACCTTCCATCGGTCAAGCATCTCTCCCAACGCTTCCGAACGAAACGCCGCCCCGTTGTCCATTAGCAGTTCTTCCACAGGACCCCTCTCCAAGAATATCCCGTTCAGAATGCGGGCAATCTCATCGGCAATGCCTGTCCTCAGCTCCCTCCAAATGGCATCTGTCACATTTCGCGACCACTTTCTTAACGTTTCTCCTAGTGACGTCAGCATCAGCCATTTTCGCCAGATACAGGGTCCTAAGTGGTGCATAGCGTGTAGCTCCTTCATTTCGGAGTCACCCAGCCGACACACTGCCGCTATCCCTTTCCTTGCTTCCTCCGGTTCCTCCAGCCACGCCTTTTTCACCCTGGTCAGTGCGTCCGCCCTGTTTCTTTCCGAAGGCACGAAAACCACGTTCAGCTTCAGTCCAAACTCGGCGATCAGCTCTCCCAGAACTCCTAGGCGGCGTTTCACCAACATCTCCGCGGCACCTTTCGTCCGGACTCTCTTCTCGCTGGTAATTACTGTTCCTACCCAGCCGACCACGGTGGCCGAATCCGTCCGGATCTCGATCGAGCGCAATCCCCATCTCAGGGCCAAGTTCACCCCTTTCAGCACCGCATCTAGTTCGGCGACATTGATGTGGTTGAAGTCGTCCGCTTTCCGTAGCCAGGCCGCATCCTCCACCTCAGCACCTTCGATCTCCAACACAACCCCTATCGCTATACTGCTAGCATCACACCAAACCGTCCCGCACTCCGTCTTGGGCACATACCAGTTTCCTCTAACCGGGTCTTCCGCTCTCGTTCTCTCCAGGATTTCTCGCATCATCGCCACCGTCGCCTCTCCTACCTTGTCACTCCAACTCTCCCCCTCTGCTCGTCTCTTGATGTAACTACATGCAACGCGCAACCAACCAGCGATCGGATAGTGTCCGATCAACTTCCCACAAACCGAGAACAACTCTCTCCTGCTGACGCTGGAACTCAGCTCTGGGATCTCGTTTCCTCTCCGGAATACCAGCTCGCCCGATCTGTCTTTTTGTAGCTTCAGCCCCAGCGCAGCTGCCCCCACCATCGACTCAGGCGGCTTCGGAATCAGCCCGAACCTCTCCAGGTGTCTCACTACCTCGGTGGCTTGCACTACAGTCTCGTCAACCAAAATGTCGTCGATGTAGGAACTGGTGGCCTTCCTTATCCTCTCCTCTTTCCCTAGGATGGACTTGAGCACCATCGCCATAATTTTCGGAGCGGAATTCAGCCCGAAACCCAGCCTGGTTAAACAGTACGTCCGGCCCTTGTACCGCACCAGCTGGTATCGCCACAGCTTGTCACTCACACGGAGCTGCAAATATGCCGACTTGAAGTCGACGATCGTCGCTGCCTTGGTCGACTGTCTCCATACACGTAACGTCTCACCGCAAACGTCCGTTGCCTCGCCTCCCGTGTGGCACGATATATGGTCGTTCAGTTCCCTAAAGTCCAGCACCGGTCTGACTTTTCCTTTCGTCGGCTGCACCACCGCCATCAGAGGCAGCACTCCACTCACCACCTCCTCTTTCCACGGGACAAGGACTCCTTCCTTGATCCATCTCTCTACCTCCTCGTCGAACTCGACGCCGGCGTGACCTTTCAACGTATGCTGGTAGCAGCTCACCCTGTTCTTTAGTAGTGGGGGCTCGTCCTTCCATCGCCACTCTATCGTCCACCTCCGACCATCAAACGCCGCCTGAAAATCTTTGTCTTCGATGGTGTAAGCGGCGCTGTCCTCGACGGAGCTCTGCTCTCCCTGGCGGTCCCGACTCACGGCGCACGATGCCCCCACGCTTCCGAACGTGACCTCATCTCCTGCAATCCTAACGCCACCAAGACGGTTGATGGCGTCCATCCCCAACACGACATCAACCCCGTCTATCACATAGTCGATCACGATCACCCGTAGCCTCAGCGCCGCGCTCGGTAACGCTATCTCCAGACTGGAGCTACCCCTGCAACGGATCTCTCTACCGTCGACCGCCCGGACGCTACTCGTCCCATCCCATTTCTTCGCCACCCTTGGCATCACGAGGGTAGTCGTGTAACCCGTGTCCACGAGGGCCTTGAACTTCTTCCCCTCGACCTCGACTTCGACCACGGGCAGCGCCTCTACTTGGTTGCGGGGAAAGTTTGAGAGGCAGCAACTTCCCCGCGGTCGTTTCCCTGGTCGCAATCACGGGCGATGTGCCTAGTCTTCCTGCATCAATAGCAGACGGGCCCCGATTCGGCGCATTCCCTCGCCATGTGCGGCCTCTGACATTTGAAACACCGGCCCGAGAACGGCCGCTGTCGTTGCTCGGTAGGCTTCCTCACGCCGTTCTCAGGCTGTCGTCTGTCGGAACGCGCCTCTTCCGACGTGCTGTGTCAACACGCGAGCTTGCGCTACTAGCTCGCTGAGCGCCATCTTTCTCCCGCCAGGCAACTGCTGCAATCGGATCCCTACGTCGTCGGGGAATCCATTTACAAACGCCAGCCGCGCCGCTCTGTCCAGGCCTTCTCCCGTAAACCCAGCCAGCGTGGCCAGTCTTCGCACTTCCGCCGCGTACTCATCCACCTGTTCTTCCCCCCCCCCCCATCTAATCGTTCCTAGTTTTACGAAGGCAGAGTACTCGCTCTCCGTATACGCTTCTCTCAGCCTCCGTTCGACGTTCTCTGCACTTAATCTTTCTTCCTCGTCCATTTCTAGGTAGAGGGTCAGGGCGCTCCCTTCCAAGTATAGAGCCATGAGACTCGCCACATCACTTATTCCTTGCAGCTTGGCAACGAGCCTAATTTTTCGTATCCAAGCCATCACATCTCCTTCGCCATTAAAAGGCCTGATCCCATCGCTGGCGATCCTAATCTTGGTGGCTGCCATCGCGGCGAATTTCTGCACGTGGTGCCCAAATAGCTTGTGGTGTGTGCGTACGAGTAGATGTAATCGCCTTACCTCGGTTTTCCTTTCCTCGACTGCGAGGTGTGCGATCTGGACCCTTTTACGGTACCGATAATTTATGGGAACGTAAACAAATCAATATCAGCTGTCAATGGGTGGGGATGGGGTGCAAACACAAATACAAGGACACACATATGCGTGCGTACATACACGGATACATACACACGCATATGACGAGCTTCAACACAGTTTCTGTCTACTAAATTCACTCATAAGGTATTGGTCGATCCGGGACTATAGTAGAAGACACTTGACCAAAGCGCCATGCAGTGGAACGGAGACTGGAACCACGTGGCTGTAAAGCGATCTTCCAGACCACAGCCATGCCTAGGATTACTTGAAGGGAGAAATTCCTTGCTTTTTTAGCTAAACATTTTCCGTGAACTTCAGCTACAGTTGTTGTTCCAACACAGTGGCTCTCAGTCAGACTGTTGCACTACACTAGTGGGATCTTTTTTAAAACGGGGGCCACATTTTTCATTAACGAAACACTTTGAAACTTGGAACACTGGTAGAATGTGTCGTATAAAACATCTTGTTCTCTTAGTCTTCTTAAAAAAAAAAGAAATCCCTAAGTTATTCCATGTTAAAGTTGTCGTATTTCTGTAATTTCAACCAATCACTGACGTCCATTCAGCCGATATACATTAAGTGCCGACTACATAAACAAACGATTCTGAAACAATTCTATCGGTGATAGGGTTAGGGTTAGGGTTAGGGTAAAACAGCAAATTTAAAAAGAAAAAAGCAAATAAAACGAAGAAAAAAAAAAGAAAATGAAAAAAGCAAATTTAAAATGAAAAAAGCAAATAAAACGAAGCTATGGCTTAATCAGCCAAAGGAGTAAATATAAACAACTGAATACTTGTCAGTGATTGGTTGAAATTATCGAAATAAGACAATTTTTTACATGAAATAAATTCGAATACAAAAATATTTTTCTGTTCTATAACACAAAATAGATAAGTATACGAAGTTTGAAAGTCTTTCGGTACCAAAAACACTACGTAAAACATTAATGAAAAATGTGGCCCCCGTTTTAAAAAAGATCCCACTAGTGTGCCGTGTGATTCTATCTGTTGTTCTGTGAAACAGTTTCATGACACACCTGAAAAATTACGGATATATGCAAGGTAGGGCCTAAAAGTTTGGTTTAGATGACATACACATGGTACACAACTCAGAAAATTAAGATTGAATTCGAAGTCCTTTCATAAATAATCTAAAATTGGGCTTCAGTAATATGAAGAAGAATGATTGGCAAGTATTTCCTGTGATCACAGGCTTAAAATAAGCACTGGGAGATACCTATCAATACATTTTAGATATTAATCCAAATAGAGTATCCCGAAGTAACTAACATACATGCATCAGGTTTATTACAATTTTTTACTTCAATAATTTTCTACTTAATTAATTTTCAACCCTAAATACCCCCCCCCCCACCGCCCCAAAATACCCCCCCCCCCACCGCCCCAAAATAACCCCCCCCCACCGCCCCAAAATAAGAAGTGAGTGACACTTCACTGCATGGTTGAAGAAATGAGGTTATGCTTATCACATTGTAGCAAAAGCTGTTTGTTTGGCGGCTTATAAGTAATGAAAACTTAACTAATTTAGAACAAGTTCTCTCATTGGTTGAAAAGATCTCAGCCAAAACCCTTCTCGGTTTTAGCCAGAATTATTCTAAATGATATTTCGGAACGATTCTAGAAACTTCTATGGGGAGTTTTAAAAGCCAGAATTTTTCCCGATTTTAGTTCGTGGATAGCGTGCCTTCCGGAAACAATGTCACTCAAACTCACATACAACTCTGACGTTCTTGTACTAATGGTATAAGACGTTATACTTTCTCAACGAGGATCTTATGACATAAACCTAAACTCTTTCTCTAGTGTAGTTTCGATGGATTAGATAAGCAATATGATTCCTGTCACTTTTTCTAGACGGATAAATTTTTAGACGAAGAACTAGAAATAACATTCCACTTTACGATATGGTTCAAATTAATTTTCATTGATAAAGGGAGATTACTCTCGATGTATTTCCATGTAATTGTAATTGTATATATCCGTGAAATAAAAAGAGAATCGATTGAAACTATCTTTGAAATTGATCGTTTCTACACTTCTCCACAAAAATGTATTTGGTTATTCTTGTCATTCTACCAACAGCAAGTTGCAAAAAGAAATTGGTTTAATTGGAAGACACATACACATCACACACAACATATTTAGTCAGCTCGATTATATCGTATCCGATGGATACATCTTCAAACCACCGAATCTATACGAAGATAACAAAATGGAAGTAAAAAAAATGTGTTCGTCCAAACGTTGAAGCAAAAGCAAAAACAACATTATGCAAAGGTCTCCTAGTAACCAATCTACATAATTCTATACTACAATAAAAAGACGTTCTGAGCCATTTTTTAAAACAATCTGTGCCGTAATAACGTTTAAAATTGTGCATTTTATAGATAATTTAAAAATTTTGTATGAAGTGTGCCGCGATGGATTCATCTCTTCTTCGGTGTGCCGCTGGTAAAAACAAAGGTTGAGATCCACTGTTCCAACATGTGAGCGCTCATCACCAAGAAGGATCTTCAGCATGATAATTCATCCTGTAGGAAGACGAACATCTATTGCTTAGATTAGGTATTCACATTCAATGTGAAAATAATCATATTTGAAGCTAAATTTAAATCAGCCATGCTAAATCAGATAGTTGAAAAGAAATATTGCTTTCCAATTTTGGCACAAGGCCAGCAATTCTGGGGAAGGGGTAAGTCGATTACATCGACCCCCAGTGCTCAAGTGATGAGCAAAGACACGCGCAATGGTTGCAAAAATCAAAATCAGCAGCGGTGTATTGAAACCATTTGTCGGAGAAGGTGATGTCGTGGCCTGGATAAAAAAGGTGAAACTTGTAGAGAAGCTGCAGAGTACTGATGGTGTGGCTAGCGTTATGCCACTTTACCTGGGAGGTAATGCACTAAATTTGTACCCAGAAATAGACGGAGCAGATCAGGTGTAAGTGGAGAAAACTGAAAAGCGTCTGAAGGACGTGTACATAGAAGGGGCACCCAAAGCCTACAGCAGCTCAGGAGAGTGAGATAGGCGGGCGAACAGGTGGATGAGTATGTGAGCGAAATTAAGTTAGAGGGACTAACAGGGTTTACCGGAGCGGTGATGAAGCGATTGCTGAAGCTGCCTTTTGTGACCGGATTCTCCGTTCGTTTGCAGCAGATGCCGGACATCGAAACGATGTCAGTAGGAAAAATGGTGGGCAAGACGCGAGTGTTGACGCAAAACAAGGGATATGAGAAGGACGAAAAGGCTGATGGAAACCAACGACAACAGAAGTATAGCGAGACGGACGGCTAAGGACCATGTTTTAGGTGTCGGGGTCCTCACATGATCAAGGACTGCACGGAACCGAACCCTTGGTGGTGTGTTACCGATGTTCTCAGCCCCGGCATATAGCGAACTATTGTAAACAGAGAAGCGAGGAGGGGGAATTATTGCGTCACCAGTTCCTCACCATGACCAAGTGAAAATGCCCCACCGTTTGTTGCCTGTAATAAGGTTCTGGTGGGGACAAAGGAAGCACAAGCCCATGTAGATACGGGTTGCACAACAACCTTGTTGACCGTAAGAATGGTCAAGAGCTGGAGAGGAAACACCAGCCTCAATGCGGTGGATGGTAAGGAGGTCAAGTGTAGGGGCGTCAGCGAAATGGGACTAGATGTAAACGGATCCGTGTTAAAGCTGATTGTAGTTGATGAGGTGGTGGACGGCGTCGACGTAGTTGTCGGAATGGATGCGATTGTATGTTTGGGCAGCGTGACGGTTGGCGGGACAGGAGTGAAATTTGGTGACCGGTGCGCTGCGTGCCGTGAGTAAGGAGCGGAGGGTGGAGGCTATAAGAGTGACAAGTTACCGCCAGTGAGAGGGGATATCGTAGGCGCAACTGAAGCTGGGTTTGACGGCGAAAGCTGGACGGTTGAGTACTTCTGGAAAGAAACCTTCCCCTCCTCCGCCTATACTGAAAAACAGAGCGAGTCGCTATGAGCACACCCTGAACGGAGAAGCCAGGATCGGGTCTGAGAGAGAGGTGGGCAGACGGAAGGCATTTTGATAGCATGAAATGAGGAGGCGACGAGCAGTGTGCTGCCGATGACAACCAATAAAGAATAAAGTTCAACCTGTTAGACTTAAAGATATGAAATTTTATGTTGGACTTAAAGACATAGTTTCTAGCATGACAATCACAGAAATGCAAGAAGTCCATTAAACGATCCTGTGATCCTTCCCAGACAAAAAATACGTTGTCAGTGAACCGTAACCAGAGTATTGGTTTCTGACCATGAAGGGATTTGAATGTCTTCAGTAACTGTGTCTCGAATTTCGTCACGAAGACATTATTATTATTATTATTATTATTATTATTATTATTATTATTATCATTATTATTATTATTATTGTTGTTGTTGTTGTTATTGTTGTTGTTGCTCGTGGTGGTGGCGGTGGTATGGCACATCGTTAGCGAATGCCCGAAATTGTAGCAAGGGCACTTTTGTTTTGTTATGCATGCTAAAATTATCACCACATTTATTCCATTTTAGATGGAGAGTACCTTCCGTAGTACACTTGGCTGTACCCATCAAGATTATCTTTTGTAGTTCACGGGGATTGGAGTTACCGGGGAGTTGCTTAATATACTTCTCAGCTCCCTTCTTTATCATTCCCAACGCACCAATTACCATTGGTATTGTAGCAATACTAAATTTCCACATTTTAATGATTTCAATTTGCAGATTTCTATTGTGAGAAAGTTTGAACTTTCGTTTGTAAACTGGAGGAGTTGAGAAAAAGAGAGGCGCCTGCTGAGGTGCACCTGACGATCGGGATAACCAGAATGTGTGGGGTTCCTCGGTTGTCCCTGTGAGGAACTTGCCCCTTTTAGGGGAATTTTATTGTTTAATTGTATTGTTGTCACTGTTATTTTATTGTTTACTCGATTTTTGTGTTAAACTTCGTGTGTCTCCTGTTTTGTATTGTCCCTATTTGTTTTGTGGCGAATAAAGAAACGATTATTCATCATCATCATCATCATCATCATCATTATTATTATTATTATTATTATTATTATTATTATTATTATTATTATTATCATCAAGGTCACGAGCTGGCAGAATCTTTAGCACGCTGGACGAAATGTTTAGCGGTATTTCGTTCGTTGCTACATTCTGAGCTCAAATTCCACCGAGGTCGACCTCTTTGCCTTTCATTCTTTTGGGGTCGGTGACAGGAGCAAAAATTAACCAGGACAAGTCATTGGGCCTGCAGCTCGGCACCTGGAAAGGCAGTTCCATGCCAACCGACAGCGTGGTAGGGCGCTAGACAGAAGGCCCGATTAAACTGCTTGGGGTCTGGTTTGGTCCAGACCTCCAGATGGATAAGAACTGGGGGGGGGGGAGTGACGAACAGGATAGCCAACCTCACTAAGAAAGGGACAGAGCGGAAGCTGTCCCTGAAAGGTCGGGCGGCGGTGGCGAATGCGTACATCGCTTCCGTCATTTACTACCGCCTGACCGTCGTCCCTTGCTCTGCTTCATGGCTGACCATGCTGGAGCGCTTTCTCTTCCGCTTTCGGACAATTCATGAGGCGCCCATTTTCCGAGTTTAGGAACCTTTCCAAGTTGTTGAAGATGACGATGAACAGTTGTATGGATTGAACTAAGCTTTATTGCCAATTCTTAATTCAGGATTTTCTTCAAGTAATGCCTCAAGGAGCTTATCATCGAACTCAACTGGACGTCCTATTCGATCTTCATCTTCAATGAAAATAATAACATCAAAAATAATAATAATAATAATAATAATAATAATAATAATAATAATAATAATAATAATAATGAAAGGAAGTGGTTGGAATCTCCTCATGTCCTGATCGATGATATATCTAGTGATGGTGTCACAATAAAAAACACCGATAACTGCGCAACCTGATAATCACTAACTCATATGAGTGACAATGAAAAAACAAAATATTGTGAATAACGGTGGTAATGAAACTGAAGCACTAAATAGTGACTGTGTTTCCCCCCCGGCAGGCTCAGAGATACTCGTCGGGCTCTAGCCTGTCGTCATCCATCAATGGACTAGCATACACAGCGTAGATGGAACAAATAAATCAATGGAGTGTTACTATCTGAGCAACACTATAGATGAAAATGGTGCTCATCTTACGGGAAAGCGACAACGTATGTATGATCAATGGAGAGAAAGAGGATTGTTTCAACTCACGAAACAGAGATTATGTGATCAAGCTAGAGCAATAAGAAAAAGCGTTGGTTCACAGAAGCAGAGCTCGAAGCTATCAAAAGACGGGTTTTGGAAAACAGGAGCTGAGGAAACGATGAAAATACAATTCTTACCGATAAAAGTAATCTCATAGCAGAAAGCAGAGGTGAGATCTCTAATAAACCACAAGAAAGGAACAGTGATAACTTGCTCGATGAGAGACATATAGTTTGTCTGGAAGAAGACAATAAAACTAATGGTGACATGACAGATAAGCAATAGGAAATCTACGACAGAATAAAGGCAAAGCTACAGGAGAAAGATAGCGACATTATTTGCAACCTTAAAAAGGTCGAACGGTGGAAATTGAACCAAGAAACGTAAAATGTCAATGAAATTCTGAAATACATCAGAACAAAAAACATCATAAAAAGAAGTAATTTGATAAAGGCAGCCAATATTGTTGTGAGAAAATGTGGGTGTTGATGTCAAGAAAAAGAAATATAATGGGAATGACAAGAAAAGATCCATGGTAGAACAGATGAATACAAGCGGGGGTTAGACATGCCCTCGAAGGACATTTCTTTGTTCGACCGAAAAGAGAAGGGAGAGCTTAAAATCGAACAAAAATACATGGCACTGAACAGTATTGAAAGAAAGGGCATGCAATGAAAGCAAAGATGGCACGATACGATCAAAGAATGAAGGGATACCAGCAGAATAGGTTATTCAGAGTAGATCAGAACCTATGAATATGAGAAGGGTCGATAGAAGTATGATAACCAAAGTAATACAAAAGATAAATACTGTCATACCATACATTCAGAGTCTCGGTGGAATTTGAACTCAGAACGTAACGGCAGACGAAATACCGCTAAGCATTTAGCCCGGCGTGCTAACGACTCTGCCAGCTCGTCGCCTTCGGCATACGACGACGACGACGACGACGACGACGACGACGACGACGACGACGACGACGACGACGACGACGACGACGACGACGACGACGACGACGACGACGACGACGACGACGACGACGACGACGACGACGACGACGACGACGACGACGACGACGACGACGACGACGACGACGACGACGACGACGACGACGACGACGACGACGACGACGACGACGACGACGACGACGACGACGACGACGACGACGACGACGACGACGACGACGACGACGACGACGACGACGACGACGACGACGACGACGACGACGACGACGACGACGACGACGACGACGACGACGACGACGACGACGACGACGACGACGACGACGACGACGACGACGACGACGACGACGACGACGACGACGACGACGACGACGACGACGACGACGACGACGACGACGACGACGACGACGACGACGACGACGACGACGACGACGACGACGACGACGACGACGACGACGACGACGACGACGACGACGACGACGACGACGACGACGACGACGACGACGACGACGACGACGACGACGACGACGACGACGACGACGACGACGACGACGACGACGACGACGACGACGACGACGACGACGACGACGACGACGACGACGACGACGACGACGACGACGACGACGACGACGACGACGACGACGACGACGACGACGACGACGACGACGACGACGACGACGACGACGACGACGACGACGACGACGACGACGACGACGACGACGACGACGACGACGACGACGACGACGACGACGACGACGACGACGACGACGACGACGACGACGACGACGACGACGACGACGACGACGACGACGACGACGACGACGACGACGACGACGACGACGACGACGACGACGACGACGACGACGACGACGACGACGACGACGACGACGACGACGACGACGACGACGACGACGACGACGACGACGACGACGACGACGACGACGACGACGACGACGACGACGACGACGACGACGACGACGACGACGACGACGACGACGACGACGACGACGACGACGACGACGACGACGACGACGACGACGACGACGACGACGACGACGACGACGACGACGACGACGACGACGACGACGACGACGACGACGACGACGACGACGACGACGACGACGACGACGACGACGACGACGACGACGACGACGACGACGACGACGACGACGACGACGACGACGACGACGACGACGACGACGACGACGACGACGACGACGACGACGACGACGACGACGACGACGACGACGACGACGACGACGACGACGACGACGACGACGACGACGACGACGACGACGACGACGACGACGACGACGACGACGACGACGACGACGACGACGACGACGACGACGACGACGACGACGACGACGACGACGACGACGACGACGACGACGACGACGACGACGACGACGACGACGACGACGACGACGACGACGACGACGACGACGACGACGACGACGACGACGACGACGACGACGACGACGACGACGACGACGACGACGACGACGACGACGACGACGACGACGACGACGACGACGACGACGACGACGACGACGACGACGACGACGACGACGACGACGACGACGACGACGACGACGACGACGACGACGACGACGACGACGACGACGACGACGACGACGACGACGACGACGACGACGACGACGACGACGACGACGACGACGACGACGACGACGACGACGACGACGACGACGACGACGACGACGACGACGACGACGACGACGACGACGACGACGACGACGACGACGACGACGACGACGACGACGACGACGACGACGACGACGACGACGACGACGACGACGACGACGACGACGACGACGACGACGACGACGACGACGACGACGACGACGACGACGACGACGACGACGACGACGACGACGACGACGACGACGACGACGACGACGACGACGACGACGACGACGACGACGACGACGACGACGACGACGACGACGACGACGACGACGACGACGACGACGACGACGACGACGACGACGACGACGACGACGACGACGACGACGACGACGACGACGACGACGACGACGACGACGACGACGACGACGACGACGACGACGACGACGACGACGACGACGACGACGACGACGACGACGACGACGACGACGACGACGACGACGACGACGACGACGACGACGACGACGACGACGACGACGACGACGACGACGACGACGACTTGTGGGGGTTTACATATGATGAAATGATAAAATAAATAAATAAATAAAATAGCAAGTATTGCAAGGTACACGATGAAGAGGAAGGGAAACATGCATAGTATACAAAAGGTAAAAAAAAGGTGGGGTAATAATAATGATGTAGTCCTCCTATGCAGGAGGATCTCTAGGATAATCTAGGAACTCTATTGTTCAAGATATCCTTGGACACCAACAGCAAGTGCTCTCTCCAGTTCTCTTTCTCTGACTCACAGATCTTGGGCATTTATGCAACTTTCATCCACCTTTCAATTAATTCATTCGAGAGGACACTGCAGGTTCCCACCCAAACAGTCCTCCTCAGGCTGAAACGAAAAATCGCTAATCCTAACAGATGACACCTTTGCACAAACCAGACAACTCTCCAGCCCCCACATACCCCTCAGGGTTTTTTTTTCTATTTAGCAGATGAGGTCCCAATGACTTTGCCCCAAGCGGTTCATTCGACATGTCTTATAAGCAGTCGAAGTAATTCCCCGCGAAGGAGGGTCAGGTAAGAGTTCTAAGAAGTCAGAGTGCAAACCTACCTCAACATGTTTCAATCGATTTTACGAGACGCAGAAGGCACATGGACACATTCTTTGTCATTCTAGTCCCCGCACAGCTGAGATGTGCGTTAGGCAGAGCAGAAGCAGCAAGAACAACAACAAACTTCTTGGTAAAAGAATAAAAACAAACTTCAGTCGAATTTTCCATTTGAATATTTATTTATATAAAAGCATTCTTTCCGAAAGAAATCAAAGTTTTATGTTTATTTAATAACACAGATACGCATGCACATATATATCTATTTAATAACACAGATATGTATGCATATATATTTTTTTTAAAATTCTCAATCGCAGAATAATGCTAATAATATAGCCTGAACAGGATAATCTACCCCTATTTTGCAGAGAAAAGTGTCGGTGGCTAGCTGTGGACTCGAACTCACATCCCCGTGATGACATGTCACGGTGCTTTGACCGATTAAGCTAAACTACCCACTACAAATTCCTCTGCAAATTAAGATATATAAATCTCGCTTTATGAGACGCTCTCATATGTTAAATTCAAATTACGACAAACGTAAACAAACAAACGAAGCTTGCTTTTAGAAGCGTTGAGATGTCTTTAGAAAGTTAAAGAAGTGATTTTTTTTTGTAATCACGGGGGTGTGAGTTCGAGTCCACAGCTAGCCACCTACACTTTTCTCTGCAAAATAGGGGTAGTTTATCCTGTTCAGGCTATATTATTAGCATTATTCTACGATTGAGAATTAAAGAAAAAAAATCACTTCTTTAACTTTCTAAAGACATCTCAACGCTTCTAAAAGCAAACTTCATTTGTTTGTTTACGTTTGTCGTAATTTGAATTTAATATATATATATATATATATATATATATATATATATATATATATATATATATATATATATAGGAGAATATACGAAAAAACAACAACAGACGAGGACAGGTGGTGTAAATAACAAAGGCTGTATTAGTATGACGCTCGGGAATACGGAAAGTCTTTGACGTTTCGAGCTACGCTCTTCAACAGAAAGAATACGGAGACAAGGAGAAAAACACGGAGAAAAAAAATTGAATAGTGTCCAGTCAACGGTCAATCATAATAATGGCTGATCATAACAATAGCTGACCGGAAGTTAGAAATTCTTCGAAGACAGCTGGGATTTTGCGGAGGGTCAAAGTTGGTAACAAAAACAGTGCTCGAAATGAGGAGTAGATGGTCAGCCGACAACTTAAGAAGGGTCGTTCTTTATGTTCCTTGTCTTGCTTTCTTTTTGTTTCTCTCGTTGCTTGCGTACCCAATTTTGTTTTCGTATTTCATGTTTACTTTTTGTAACCTCCTGTATGCATATATGCATATATATATATATATATATATATATATATATATATATATATATATATATATATATATATATATATATATACATATATATATAATAATAATAATATTAGGGACAAAATCCAAAATTACAGGTAAAAACTCAATTAAAATCAATTTATAAAAAATTAAAATTAAATTGAGCTTTATAGATAAAATATATATAAAATATATAGTTTTAGGGAAAATAACCAAGTATCAAGAACTCATCGATGAAAATCCACTATCACATATAGAAAAATTAACAATTAAAAGCACAATAAATGAGTATAATATAAAGCAAAGTAAATATCATAAGATAAGTATAATAAAATGATTACACGTGTTTCATAACTAATTTTCAAATAGAAAGGAAATTTAAATCGATTAAAATCAATTGAAATTATCGAAAATTAAATTCTATTCAAAAATATAGCTAATCGTCAGATCGTAAGTAGAACAATAATTAGTTATATATATCTCAACCAACAATAAGTACCAAATGAATTAATATGAAATACTTATTTTATAAAGATAGAAAAATTATTAAAAATATCAAAATAATAACCATTCAATAATCCTCCCTTCCACCATTATAATAACATGTATATTATATACAAAAAACAGCTTACATAAATTATCATTATTTTAAATTATCTTTGTTTTAAATACAATTTGAACGAAGTTTAAGTTTAAAATAATAATGAAGATAAAATTAGTACATATTTAACCGGTGTAATAGTTAAAGCTATACTATTTAAAGCTAAAAACGTTTATTTAATTATCATTAAAAATCAATTGAATAATAGAAAAATACAAGAATATTTATTTCTACAAACGTAAGAATAAAAATATGAATGAAAAAATTATGAATGAAAAAATTAGGAAAGAAATAAAATTATTAAGAATAAAAGATTAAACTTTATATATATATACAAAGTTTTAATAAAAAAAACCTTTAACGATATTATAAACAATAAAGACTAATTATTAATCAAATATTATCAATCAAAAATAATCGAAAATATAACAACACTATTCAAATCGAAGTTCTAAGTTCTAATATTATGTAGAAATGAAACTATAACTTAAAAAAATAATTTAGTGTTAAATAAGTTATCTATTAAAAATAATCTATAAAGAACCAAATGAATAATATAAAAAACAAGAATACATATTATTTTCAAATAGTAGAAAATATTTAGCAAAGTAAAAACAGTACTTATCCATATTTTTCCGTAATTCATACTGTTGTGTCTGGGGAGAGTCATTTTCTTATTGTGCCTTAAAATTTAACACACCCAGGAAAAAAAAAAAGAAAAATAAGTGGAAATTTTACCGGTGAGTGTGTTAAATTTTAAGGCACAATAAGAAAATGACTCTCCCCAGACACAACAGAATATGCTTCAATACACGAAATCACATAAAAAAATCTTGCAAACCAAATCCCAAAACGAAATATATATATATATATATATATATATATATATATATATATATATATATATATATATGTATGTATAAAGATTTACTTTTCGTAATGAGATAAAAAAAAACCCAGGCTGTGTAGATTTTAGAACTTTTATAAATAGAAGGTCTTACAGCTGTTTCCAAGATATTTATTATATCCCTTCATTGGAGACGGTGTGAGAAGATGGTTAAGCAACAGTTAATTTAGATAAGATACGAAATAGAGAGTGAATTGGAGGAACGAAAAGAGATGTGAGATATGCAGGGATATTGTATTTGTAAATCCATTATTTAGGCAGAATGGTAGACATATAAGATTCCAATATATATATATATATATAAGAATTTAAGGAATGGAGAAAACGCATGTTATAATTGCATACTTTATTCCTACATACACATAATTATATATATATATATATATATATATATATATATATATATATATATATATATATATATACATATACACATACATATATATATATATATGTACGTACATATATGTATATATATATATATATATATATATATATATATATATATATATATATATATATATATATATATATACACATATAATAATATATATGCATATATATCTACTCCTCATTTCGAGCATTGAACGACAGTATGAGACTTCGAAGGTAGTTGCCCCCACAAAAACAAAGCAAATATAAATTTAGGATTTTGCGGAGGGTCAAAGTTGGTAACAAAAACAGGACAGTGGAGACATACAAGGAAACCGAACGAAAACAAACATGGAGTGTCGTTAGACTAGACGAGGTAAAGTAGCGAACGCTGGAGAAATATTGTCTTTAACAAGAGAATAGATAGAAGAGGAAACAGATAGGAACATGTGCAGTCTGTGCGACAGCACTGAAGGAAAAGAAAGATAATCATGTGAAGAAAAGAAAGATGGACGATGGTCACGTGTGAGGAACGAGAGAGAATAAAGGAGAAAGGAAGACAGATAGAAAACAGTGAAGGGGAGAAAAAAGAATTAGAGAAAGGATGAGAGAGAAAACGAAAGAGGGAGAGAGAACGTCACGCACACACACACACATATGTGTGTGTGTGTGTGTGTGTGTGTGTGTGTGTGTGTGTGTGTGTGTGTGTGTGTGTGAATATATATCTATATATATAAGAAGCAATTAAGATTCAATTGAATTAGGTACTTAGGTTGAAGCACCAAGTCAGTTCGGTATTAGCCGCACAGCTAAAAGTAAGGTGAATAAAATCAAAATAAGCAATAGGATATCAAGTAATAATACAGTACGACCGTTTCAAGCGGTTCCATTTAATTGAAAAATGCAATCATTACATCAATTTAGATACTGCGCTACCTTCAGCTGTACACATATGAAACTTGAACAGACAAGATACGTTAATATAATTTTTCTTAAATATTTTAACAGAGCAAGAGGATGGAAGAAATTCATGTTGTCGCTATTGTAGCAAGAATGGCAAAGAGAACAGACTACAATTTTTTAGAGCGGTTTGGAACACAGTGGGGGGGGGGGTCATAGAGTTGTAATTCATTTCCAATTTATCTATCTCTTTATCATCAACTTAAATGTAAGACTAGAAAATGAAAGAAGGGAAATAAAATTTTTTAAAATAAAATAAAATTTTTTAAAAATTAAAAAATAAAATTAAAATATTTTATAAGAAAGGTCTATCGAAGATGCCACTGGATGGAGGGGTAGTGTTTAGTCCAAATGAAGTTTGAGTTCAGAGAGTAAAGATGCAGCGCTGTTCAAGGCGAAGTGTGGTGTTGGTGGATCCTTGGTGTAGGGCAGGCCTGGCCAATTCGAATTACATTGCGGGCCACTTTAATCACAGAAAGTCTTTTGAGGGCCGGTTGTATACTTTATGCATTAATTGTCAAATAAACAAATTACAGATCAAGAATTTTCCATACTTTTCTTTTGTTTAAAATTATAAAATTGTAAGGTATTCGTTTATTGCCACTAATAAATTTTAAATTTATTTTTAAGCAAATGTATTACACAAACAATTTTATTTTGAAATTAAGCACAATACTTCAAGAAAGTATCAAGTGGGCCCCAGGTTGGCAAGCCCTGGTGTAGGGCAAGCCCGAAGACAGTGAAGTGTGAGGTGGAGTGGCCTGCCGAGCAAAAATGACAGGTAACAGGAGTATTTCTCCGCAGGCGGACAATCCATAGGTGTTCTCTGAAACGGTTGGCCAGCCGACGGACCGTCTGACCCACATATAGACGGATGGATAGATTGCATCGGATACAGTATATAAGGTATATTAAGTGCAGGAAATGAGGATTGAGTTACAGAGTTAGGGGATATAACAATGAACTTCACTCCTCTCCCTCAGGGGGAGCTATGCTAACAGTCCGATTTTCCTCTTCACTTGTCAATATTCCTCTGGAAAATATATAGACCTCATCATAATATTGACTCTTGCCGCCTTCGAATTGTTGTAAGTGAGCATGCGGTCGAATCTCCACCAAGTCTTTACATTCACTATACGCTTCAAACAGCTCTCTGAAACTAACAATTTCATATTCAAACACTGTCTGATGGTTAGATTTCTTTCTAACAATCACAGGAGCTCCCCATCCAGGGCGTGTCGGTCTCAATCGTAACACAGTTTTCACTACAAAGTACTTCTCTGATGTTCCCTTTTGTTGTGTAATAACCACTTTAGCCGAGTTGTTTGTATTCAAAGAAAACTCGGCGGTATCCGACCATGAGGTGGTCGTATCTGTCTTTTCTTCATGGCTACTATCACGTTTCGCATTGACCTCTAATCCTGCTGTCTTTATCGATACCTTTCCTCCAATACTGTAATTCTTTTGTAATTTTACCAACTTAGACTCCATTTGCGAACCGTGTGCGTTGAATATATGTTTCTGCGGTCCGGTTATCTGGCACGTATATGTGGTTGAGTATTGAGTCTGGGATTTTGTTGGCTCTACTCGCAGGGGCACTTCAGATTCAAGATAATCCTCGAAACTAAAGTAACTCCACCGAATATCAATATGGTAGTCATTTCGTCGATAGAAACATCTTCTAAGACACGAAAAACGAAGATTTTTCAGAAACTTTTTCCAAACGAAATCTTCAATTAACTTCAGCACATCGATTTCCACTGCATATTTTGGGTTTGCTTTACCTGAAAAACAGAGAAGAACAAATATCAATAACTATATCACACACACACACACACACACACACACACACACACACACACACACACACACACACACACACACACACACACACACACACACACACGCACCAACACACACACACACACACATATATATATAGGTAAAGCAACGACTAGCAAGCTAGATACGTCTATTTTCATATAAAAAATACATTTAATCGAAAAGAAAACTATAAATGTGTGTGGATATTAAGAATACATAATTCGACACCCAGTAAAAAACGATATCACAAATAAAACAGGTAGAGTTTTATAAGCCCTACGGCCGCTGCAGGGTGTATATCGGCGACACTGCTTTTTGAACTCCGTTATCGTGCTCATAGGAATTCTTTCACTAATCCAAAATCTAAACTATTTACCTCTTTAGCAACACACATGCATAACCACAAATCATAAGATACCCAATGCGCCCTGTCATGGTCTATAGCAGCTGAAGATCCCTCCCCCTACAATATAAATATAGATAAATGTGAATTATGTATAAAAGAGTCACTATTCTTCGTCTCCACAACTCTTCGCTGTTAAATAGATTCTTTGACGTTATTTATTCATGTAAGCATAAATACTACTCGACCTCCATGCACTTCGCTAATTCTAAATAATCCTATGACAAGCCTCCATGCCCATTCTGACAATCGATTTTCTATCCCTTTCCGAATTGCTTATGTATATATATGCGCGCGCGCGCGTGTAAGTGTGAGTGTGTGCGTGTGGCGTGTGTGTTTGTGTGTTTGTGTGTGTGTTTATGTATGAGCATATGTGACACACCTGAAATATGCAAACTCACATTCACAAGTATAATACATGTACATATAAGATACACACACAAGCGCTTTCATACATGCATGCAAACACGCACACATATATACACAAACACAAACATACAAACCCCTACATAAATGTACAATATTATAAAAAAAAGTAGCCAAAATATATACACACCAGGTGGAGTGATAGATATTCTAAAATTGGAGTGATACAGAGAAGATTAGCATGGCGCATGCGCAAGGATGACTCGCAAATTCGTGAAGCTTTCCATATTTTTTATAGGTGCAGAAGTGGCTGTGTGGTAAGTAGCTTATTTACCAACCACGTGGTTCTGGGTTCAATCCCACTGCGTGGCAACTTGTTCAAGTGTCATCTATTATATCCTCGGGCCGACCAAAGCCTTGTGATTGGATTTGGTAGACGGAAACTGAAAGAAGCCCATCGTATATATATATATGTGTGTGTGTGTGTGTGTGTGTTCCCCCCACCCCAACATCGCTTGACAACCGATGCTGGTGTGTTTACGTCCCTGTAACGTAGCGGCTCAGCAAAAGAGACCGATAGAAAAAGTACCAGGCTTACAAAGAATAAGGTTGGGGTTGATTTGCCCGACTAAAAGCGGTGCTCTAGTATGGCTGTAGGCAAATGACTGAAACAAGTAAAAGAATATATACCCACCCAGATAAAAAAAAATATATATAACATATCCGCCACCCACAAATCCACCACCCACAAATCCACCACCCACAATACAGACAGATATAGGTCAGTGGACACATAGAAAGGTGTGCTAGGAATCTTAATCCTAATTTCCTAATTTTCCCTTCTATCAATGTTCACAGAACACCTCAGCACAACAAAGAATGAATAAAGAGACAACTTTGATCAATAAATATCTTCCACAACTAAATATGAACACATAACACAATACAGAACACTACTAACCTTTCAATTAATACAACTAACCTCCATACATCCCATACACCATTCACATTACAGATCTATATCTACCCTAATTGCACCAAATCCAGAACTACTTACCTCCCTTTCACATAATCTTTTTACTCGGGGACTAGTAGACCTGACACCGTTCAATAATTGGTGTGCATTCAAAGCAATGATTAAAAACTTTACGAAACCGGTATGCTTTTGAATCTCTTTAACAATTCACAATAATGACTTTTATTATTTTTATTCCTACCTCAGTTCATCTAATTGTATACATCTATCGTTACTTTTCATAAAAAGCGTTTATTTTTTTTGATTTCCACTGTGCATTTTCGCTTAATTTTCTTCTTATTCACCCCGCCCCATATATATATATATATATATATATATATATATATATATATATATATATATATATATATATATATATATATATATATATATATATAAATTAACAGAATGAGATAAAAATCCAAGGCTGTGAAAGATTTCAGAACATTTATAAATAGAAGGTCTTACAGCTGTTTTCAAGATATTTTATATATCCCTTCATCGGAGACGGTGTGAGAAAATGGTTAAGCAATAGTTATTCTAGATGAGATATGAAATAGAGAGTGAAGTGGAGGAATGAAAATAGATGTGAGTTATGTAGGGATATTGCATCTGTAGATCCATTATTTAGGCAGAATGGTATACATGTAAGATTCCTGTACCTTGTGAGTAAGTTCCAGTAGTATTTAAAATTGGTCATTCATAGCAAAGAGTTTGTAAACGGGTTTTTGAATCATTTTGTTTTTAAATATAAAATAACATAACAGTTTATATATATATATATAGTTCAAATTTACAGAAAACAAAAGATGAAGACAGGTGCAAGAGCAACAAGCAGGTGTATTAGTTTAACACTTGGGGAGAATGGAAAAGTCTTTTACGTTTCGAGCCTACGCCTTTCAACAGAAAGGACTAAAAGGCTAAAAAGGTGAGAGAATATCCACAAGCGATGTGAAAGCACAAACCAAAGTCATGTCCCTTGTTTTGAAGTTGTCTTAAACGATACGCTTTTTTTTTTGTCCGGTCAACTACTTTTTCAACCTCCTCTTAGTCTCTTAAAGCTCGGGTCGCCGGAGACTACACCAGCAACTTCACCAAGCTTGCTTGGACATCCTGCAGGGTAAAAAGCAAAAAACCTGTCAATGAAGGGAGAAACTGTTGTGAGTCAACGACCATCCAATAGCATGTACATATCTATATTACAGTCAGGACTGATTTTTCTGGTTTCCCTGATTTTTTCCTGCTACTGGCTACCAAGTAACTCAATGCTACCTGCTACATAAGGACAGACAGAGGTTGTCGACTTTGGTAGCCAGTCCATCTAAGAGAAGGAAAACTCTGACTCCAAATCTCTGCTGCCTTGCAGTAATACCCAGTCATGGGAAGGCTTCAAGCGTAACTCTCGATGGAAAATCCGGAGTTAGAGCCCATAAGGCAGTTCGTCGTTGATTACAACTTCGTCCTGGCAGCCACTGTAACATGGCTACTGCCAAACTGTGACAGTCCTACTGTTCCTTTGAACCCAGCAGTGTTGTGAAGAGAGGCATCATACTGCATAGGCATCATACTGTCTCCTACAACACACCACCTAGGCTGGTATTCGACCACCACTACGTATTACTCATCAACACATCCGCACCATCCACCTGGAGAGGACAATCCAGCTTCGCCTACAACACGGAAAGCAGCAGGTAGCGGTGATAAGCCTTCAATCAATGGCGTAAAGCAAGGCGCCAGATGTTGCTCCTGAGAGTGGGAGAGATTTTCGGATCTCATTTGTCTTCATGTTGTTTTTTTGTATTTCGGATTTCATGTTGTTTACGTTTTGTGATGTCCTGTAGCCATATATGCACACACACACACACACACACACACACACACACACACACACACACACACACACACACACATATATATATATATATATATATATATATATATATATATATATAAAATTTTTCATAGAAAACCATGTAATCGTTACCAATATAGCAAGAGATTTCACCGCAAAAAAAGTCTAAATTAGACTCCTTAGGGATCATTCTCCTTGTTTATATATCCAAACTTTTAAATTTAAATTTAAGAGAGAGACTTGACGCTAATATCCATTATTACAATAATAATGGATATTAGCGTCAAATCTCTCTCTTAAATTTGTAAAAAATATATAAGAAATATATATAAAAAGTATAGAGAGATAAAAAGCTTGTACATGGACACAATATAAAAAGCAAGTTCTATCTGTGATCTTGGAGGTGGGGACCAAGGGCACAGTTTCGACAAAGAAATATGTGGGCCTTACAGAGGGGAATTTCAAGGCCAGGTTCAATAATCACACCTTGAGCTTCAGACACTGGGATAAAAGGGAAACGACCAAATTGCACATTGCAATCAGGTGACAAAATGATTCTTTCATGGTCGAATTCACGTTATAGAGAAGATAGGATGTTGATGTCAGGTAATTAGCTCATTGTAGATTTGATCTTTCGGCAATGTCAATGGCAGGTTGTGATGGTCAAGTTACATATAAGATTGCATTCCAAGCAAGGCTGAGTGATGCGAATATAGCCAGCGATGTGAATATAACCCTTTAGTGTTCAAACCGGCCAAAATTATTTCCCCCTTTATTTGTTCAAACCGGCCAAATCCGGCCGTATCCGACTGCTCTACGAAATCGCTAAAAAAATAAACAAATCATGTTATTGAATACTCGTAGCTTTGAGATAATGCGAAATGAAGCTTTTCCCGCCTTTATCCAAGTATAAATACTGTGAAATTGTTTAGACCATGTGGTTGTTTCAACGTTTGAAGAGAAGTAGGTACCTTAGTTTTACTCTTGACGATATAGAAAATATAAATGAAAGCAAGAGTTTTTTGTCTGCCGACGACTCTGATATCGATATTAGTGAGTATTCGTCGGACGAGGAAGATTTTGAGAACGAACGTGCTAAAAATGAAAGTGATGAAAATGATATCGTAAACATGGCAACATGGTCAAAGATTACAATACCAATCACTATTTCTGATTTCTCAGAAAATACTGGTCCACAGCACAGTTTACCTCCTGATATTCAACCATTGGACTATCAATTTTTGTTTTTACCGGAAAGTTTTTTGAAAATGTTACGGAGGAAAGAAACAAATATGCGCAACGTGTAATTTCTATTCGCGGAAAAATCAATCCACTATAGCAGCCAACTTATACTGCGGAAATGAGAACGTTTTCACAATCAATATTATGTTTGGTGTTAAACAGTTTTCTCGACTGTGGAACTATTGGAGTCTTGATATAAGGTATGGTGATCCGTATATCTCAAGTATAATGTCGAAGAGACGAGGTATTCGAACATATCTCAGTATTTACATTTAATTTATTCTGTTAATGCCCCCAGCAAAAACGACCCAAACTACGAACCCCTGTACAAAGTACGTCCTGTAATTGATTTACTCCTTAACAGTTATAAAACTTTGTATCTACCTGGTAAAAATCTCAGTGTAGATGAAGCCATGATATGCTATAAGGGCAGAGTACATTTTCGGCGGTACATGCCTGCCAAACTCACTAAATGGGGGATCAAGGTACGGGAAGTTTGTGAATCAGACACTGGATATTGTGTAAACTTCGATGTTTACATAGGTAAAAAAATATAATCGAAAAAGACCATATGGATTGGGACAGGATGTAATATGGTCTCTTACTGAATCATTTCACCACCAGCACCAACACCTCTATTTTGACCCTTTTTTTTTTCTTCAATGGCTTTGGTAGAAAATCTTGCCCATGTAAGTACTTACACAGTACTGTTATGGGCAACCGTAAAGGTTTACCCCGTGAAATAAAAACATTTTTTTTAAAAAAGGGGACATTTTACAAATGCAAAAGGAAAATTTATTAGCTACTGCTTTCAAAGACAAAAGACAGATTTTATTTCTGTTTACTAATGAACAACCTGATGCTGGTGCTGAGGGGAAACCCCTAGTGAATATTTGTTATAACAAATATATGGATGGGGTTGATAAATGTGACCAATATCGTATATATTACCCAGTTGGTCAACCTGGGAAGAAATGATAGCGGTACATTTTGTAGCTTTTAGTTAATTTAATTATAGTTAATTCATATATTGTATATGTAAAAAGCCACAAAGGACTACCTCCACCACCAAAGGACTATGACCATTTAAAATTTCGGGTCGACATCGCATCTCAATTACGTGAGGGTTTTTCTTCTAGAAAACACAGAACTAGGAGAAAAGCAAAATTAACTGAGGTGGATGTCAACAGAGAAAATATTGACTTTCATCAAGTCGAAAAGATAAATGGATGAAAAAAGTTTGCAGACTGTGTTCACTGCAAAAAACTGCAAAAAGCTATCATATTGAGACTGCATATTCGTGTTCCTTTTGCAAAGTGCCCTTGTGTAAAGGGTGTTTTGGGCAGTTTCATGACAGAAATATATCATAACTATATTATTTTGTAACTATATTATTTTATTATATATTCCTTTTCCTTTTATTATAAATAATATGTGAAAGTGAGAAATACATATTAATTTTCAGTATGTTACACACCTGTTTTCACCTTTGTCTCACCTGTTAATGAGCTTTTTTATTAGGTGCATTCTGTTACGTAAATGAATTCATTAAATTGTATAAGAGTACATAGCCAATGGTATATTGACTAGTAAAAGAGTTTCGTACTTTATTTTCAATGAAAATATCTGAATGAAATATAGAGAAAAAAATAAAATCTTGTACCGATTACACCTGTATTTTAATTAATTCAAATTAATGTACCTCATTTTTAAAAATGTAAAATTGTTTACGGTTAACATCTGGGATAATTTTAATAACAAATCAAACAGATGTATTAAGAATATGAATTTTAGTGTTTATTCATAATGTTATTGTTTTTACACCTGTTAATTAAATTTTACCTGCCCATAAAAGTAAAATTTAATCAGAAAGATCAGCTAAAATTACGTAACTATAAACCACTGGCATATAAGCACCCATTTACAAAATTTCAATTCTGTATGTAGAAAATTAACAAAGTTACAAGCAAATATTGTTGACACCCCATTTGAACCTGAATAAATCAAAATTGGTGTGAACAGGTAAACATTACATTTGACAAATTAATCTGAACGCTAGTACACTGTAGAGGTAATAATCCCATGTGCGCAGACGGAGATTATACACTATGTACTTGTTCGTGGGCTAGCTAGGGTTACATTGGTATTTCTGGATTCTCAGTGGCCAATGACTTGACGAGTGTATTTTTAGTGAGATTAATGAGACAGGCGGCTCTTTTTCTTTGACAGTATATGCAGTTTCTTACGAAAGCAGACTCGACCAAATACAGATTGTAGGCGAGTAAGGGGAAGCCTTGTCAAAAAAATACTCCGTGTGTTGTTGGGATAGTCGTTTCCTTTTTCCTGGAGTCTCCAGATGAAGCAGGGCAAGAAAGTGATGGTTCTTTCATATCCCCAAATCTGAAAGAATGCATATGTGGCATAAATCGTCCCTTGAAATCATTGGCTGTTATGTTTATATAGTGTCTCGAGATGTTATCAGTTAGTGTGAAGGTGGTTTTATAGACAACAATCTTTGAAAAACACAATCCTATTAGAGATGTGTTGGCAGGATTTTGACTGTTATATGCTGGGAAGTGGGATACAATCTGTGTACGTGCACGTTTTGCTTCCATTGTGGCATGGAATATTGGAAGCAATTCTTATCAAAACATGAGTAGCTACATTTAACATTATGAGAATTAAAGAGTTCACAATACTTGTAGGTTTTTGGAGAATAGTACCTGATTAGCGATAGGAAACTCCTAGCTATGCTAGTGGAAATATTCAGACTGAATAGTGAATACCAGATTGCCTTGCTTTTCTATTTGTCTTTGGATTTGGATTTGGATTTGAGTAGGAGATCTTATATTCTTAACTTATCAAAAAAGTAACCTTTTGTTAGTGCTTCGTTACAATGGGAGTGCATCCTAGATGAAGCTTTCTATGTTCTCCAATAGATTAGAAATTCTGCTGCTGTTGGTTGTGACCAAGTTCCTCATGACAGTTGGGATATTGATAGAACTCCTATGGAAATAGACAATTTTCCTCTAGGGCTTTCTATAGGAGTATTACTTTCCTATCTTGAGTTTTCATATATATATATGTATATATATATATATATATATATATATATATATATATATATATATATATATATATATATATATATATATATATACATACATACATATATATGCATAAACATATATATGTATACATATACAAACACACACATACATAATACATACATACATACATACACATATACATACATACATATATATACGGGGTAACTGAAACTGAATGGTACAAAAGGAAAACATAACGGCAATGGTTTTAATCTATATTCGTATATTGCAAAAATAAAGATGCAATATGAAATATTAGCTCTCCGTGTTTTATTAAGTTAAAGTTGATCAAAGTGGGACCCTCGGCCACATGGCAGACGGCTACACCCGTGCTTTTGCCACATAACCCAATCAATTATGTGTAATTTTGCACCATTCAATTTGAATTACCCTGCATATATGCATACATGCGTGTGTAGAGAAGAGAGAAGATGAAAGTGAGGGTGAGAAAACAACGATCTTTAATCGTTTTGACTTTGTAGTACAATGGAGATCAAATAACAAAAACAAAAACTAATGCTGGTCTTCGCAAGAAATGGTGAAAAAAGGTTTAAAATTTAGGGAAACAAAGGAAAAGTAGTAGTTGCCTTGTTTTATTCATCATGCATTATTTAAAAAAATTAGAATAGGAAAAAATTGAAGTTAGAAAAAAAAAAAATTAAGGTTAGAAATAAGACAAATTTAATGTTAGAAATAAGAAAAATTAAAGTTAGAAATAAGACAAATTTAATGTTAGAAATTAGAAAAATTTAATATCAGAAATAAGAAAAATTTGATGTTAGAAATAAGAAAAATTAAAGTTAGAAATAAGACAAATTTAATGTTAGAAATTAGAAAAATTTAATATCAGAAATAAGAAAAATTTAATGTTAGAAATAAGAAAAATTAAAGTTAGAAATAAGACAAATTTAATGTTAGAAATTAGAAAAATTTAATATCAGAAATAAGAAAAATTTGATGTTAGAAATAAGAAAAATTAAAGTTAGAAATAAGACAAATTTAATGTTAGAAATTAGAAAAATTTAATATCAGAAATAAGAAAAATTTGATGTCACAAATAAGAAAACTTTAGAGTTAGATAATAGTATGGATTTTCTAAAGCGTAATATTATATTATGTCAGCAGGTGGTGAGGTGGCAACATCGTTTCTCCGCCGGCCAAAATGCTTCGAGGCATTTCGCCTATCTTTAATTTCTAAGTTCAAATTCCGCCGAGGTCGACTTCTTAGAGAACAATAAAATAAGTGTCAGCTGAGCGTTATCCTCCTTGCTGGCATTATTTGAGCCAGTGCTATGGTAGAAGACACTTTCGAAAAGCGCTGCGTGCTGTTACTGAACCTGAAAACATGTTACAAAGCGAGCGTCATCTCCACACAGTCATTGCAGCAAGGGGAAGTTGTTCTCCCAAAATTCGAGAGCTCTGCGTAGTGTTTTTCTTCTTACGTGAGAGAGATCTTGTTTCATTGAAACACGAATCGATGTAGGCCGAGGTCACGAGTGTAGAGTTGAAACGCTGTAGATTTTTGATGGTGTTAGGGATGCGATGCCAATTTATTATTAATCGTGAGTTGTTAGTGGATAAAATAATCAATTGTGAAATAATGATCACTTTATAATTATTCTTTGTCTCTGGAAGCTACGTCAACAGTCCGTTTTTCCTCTTGACTTGTCAATATTCCTCTGGAAAATATATAAGCTTCATCATAATATTGACTCTTGCCGCCTTCGAATTGTTGTAAGTGAGCATGCGGTCGAATCTCCACCAAGTCTTTACATTCACTGTACGCTTCAAACAGCTCTTTGAATGAGATAATTTCATGTTGGAACACTTTCTTACGGTTAGATTTCTTTCTAACAATCACAGGAGCTCCCCATCCAGGGTGTGTCGGTCTCAATCGTAACACAGTTTTCACTGTAAAATTTTCGTTTGATTTTTCCTTTCTATTTGTAATAACTACTTTAGCGGAATCGTTTGCATTCAAAGTAAACTCGGTGCTATCCGACCATGAGGTGGTCGTTTCTATCTGGCTTTCACTGCCACTTTGGTGTTCGCTGCCGACATTGAATTCTAATCCTGCTACATTTAACGATACTTTTCCTCCAATACTGTAATTCTTTTGTAAACTTATCAACTGAGACTCAGTTTGCGAACCCTGTGCATTGAATGTATGATTCTGCGGTCCGGCTCTCTGGCACGTATATATGGTTGAGTAATGAGTCTGGGATTCTATTGGCTCTTCTTGCGGGGCCTTTTCCAATTGAAAAACATCCTTGAAGCTAAAGTAACTCCACCTAATTTCGATATGATAGTCATTTCGGCGATAGAAACATCCAAGAAACGAAAAACGAAGACTTTTCATAAACTTTTTCCAAACTAAATCCTCAATTAACTTCTGCAGATCAATTTCCAGTGTATATTTTGGGTCTGCTTTTCCTGCGAAACAGAAAAACACACATCAATAACTATATATCGCACTATCACATTCACACAAACATACATACATACACACACATATATATATACATACATACATACATACATACATACATACATACATACATACTTACATACATACATACATATATACATACATACATACATAGACCGACAGATATGCAAACAGACATCCAGAGATACGGAGATAGACAGTAAGACAAACAGACAGACACAAACACACAGACAGACATACAAACAGGTAGGTAGATAGATAGATTAATTACGGAATACATTAGAATGTACATGCATCAAAACATTAGCCAAAAAAAATTATTAGGGATCATTAGTAGGTAGTATACTGCAGGGATATTTTATATAGGTTATATATAGGTACAACATGCAATATAAAACGTAGATCCGAGCCATCGTTGGTTCCAAGCGTGGCGTTGATATAAAAGAACAGAAATGGGGTTTAAAGTTTACTACAGCTCTATCAGTGGCCTCTTAATGGCGCATTCATACACTACATCTTGGGATAAATCCACCATCCTCTGGTAAAATTTAAAACAGGTATAAAAAGGCCAAACCTAGATGACCTATTGTTGTTCAATAGGTCATCTAGATTATACCTTGCATGTTTATACATGTTTCAAATTTCACCTGAGGATGTAATCTATGAATACGTCATTATAATACTACTGAAACAGTTGTAGTAGATTTTAAATCCTATTTGTGTTCTTCTATTGCACACACACACACACACACACACACACACACACACACACACACACACACACACACACACACACACACACACACACACACAAGAATACCACATCTAACTTCGTATCGAGTTAGGTCTGTTTCGACTTTTTGTCTTGTTTTTTAAAGAAATTAATGGTAAAAATAAACCCCACCTTCGTTCGATTTATCCGACCGTACATCGGTCTCAGCGAGCATATTTAAAAACATAAACATTATTTAAAAAAAAAAACCTACCTATATATCAATACTGAAGTTGAAAGGTAAATCAAATACATGTGAAAATATATATAAAAAAAACCATTTATCAAAATAGATAGAGTAATAAATTATTTCAGATGTCTTTTTTTGTGTCACGTTTTCCGAGTTAAGTCACGTATCTAGGAACCAATTACAAACGCCAGCCGATGTAGACATACGTACATACATATTAGCGTGTGTATGTATGCGCGTGTGTGTATATATATATCATCATCATCATTTTACATCCGTTGTCCATGCTGGCATGGGTTGGACGGTTTGACCAGGGCTGGTAAACTGGAAGGCTGCCCCAGACTCCAGTCTAATTTGGCATGGTTTCTACAGCTGGATGCCCTTCCTAACGCCAACCATTCTGAAAGTGTAATGGGTGCTTTTACGTGCCACCGGCACGCATGCCATTTGCGCGACACCAGTATCTGCCACGACTGCGATTTTACTTGACTTCATAGGTCTTCTTCTCAAGCACGATATAATGCCACGGTCTCGGTCATTCGTGATTGCCTCCGTGAAGCCCAACACTTGAAAGGAACTTTTCATGTGTCACCGATATCGGCCACTTTGCCACCGTGAGGCCCAACGCTCGAAAAGTGCTTTTTACGTGCCAGTTACGTGACACCAGCATCGGCCACGACTACAATTTCACTTGGCTTGACTGATCTTCTCAAGCACTGCATATCGCCAAAGGTTTCGGTCACTAGTCATTGGCTCATTGACTCTGTGAAGCCCAAAGTTCGAAGAGCATGCGTCACCATCTTGTCCCATGTTTTCCTGGTCTACCTCTATCACTGGTTCCCTCAGAGAGAGAGAGAGAGAGAGAGAGAGAGAGAGAGAGAGAGAGAGAGAGAGAGAGAGAGATGCTATAATCGAATTGTAAGAATGAGTGCTCAACGCCACATACGTGGATAAATATACTTTATTTGTGGTTTAACAAGGCAACCAATGGTTTCATGTGAGAAATCTTCACAATTGTTGAAACGTACCTCATGCAAATGTTGGTACTCGTCTACATCTGTGATGAGAATACACGAGTATTCGTAATTTATCGTCTGATAATCCAAAATGGAGACGAACACCAATGTGGGAGTGTGTGTATACGTGAGTGTGTGTGTGTCTCTCTCTGTGTCTGAGTGAGTGTGTTGTTTTAAATACCCATTGTGGTGTGTGTGTGTGTGTGTGTGTAAGCAACCGTATGTGTGTGTGATGGTTCATATGTATGTGTATGTCTGTATGTGTACGTATGTTTATTTGTGTTGTGTGTTGGTGGGGGTGTTATATGTGTGTACGTGAGTTTGTGTGTGTCTCTAAGTATGTTTGTGTTTGAGTTGTCATTGTGGTGCGTGTGTGTGTGAGGGAGCAACTGTATGTGTGTGCATGAGGGTGTATGTGTGTGTGAGCATGTATGTGTGTGTTGTATTTATTAGGTGTCCTTGTACGTTGGGTTTATCCAGGTGAGGTGTATGTGTGTGCATGTGTGTTCCGTGTATGTTGGTACTAGGTATGCGTTTGTATGTGTGTGTACGTGGGTATGGTTTGTGTAGTTTCCTGGTGTATATGTGTACATGTGTGTGTGCGCTGTAATTGTGAGTGATTAGTTTTGTTTGTATTGTTAGTACAGTATATGTGTGTATACGTGTGCGTGTGTTTGTGTGAGTGCGTCTATGTGGCTTGTATTTGTCGGGGAGGTGTGTCATTGTGTGTGCATGCTTCTGTGCATGTGTGCTTGTGGGTGTTTGTTGTGATTGTTGGGATTGTATTGTGTGTGTTTTTCTTTTGAGTGTGTATGTGACATTTTTACTGGGGAACAGGCGTATGGTGTTTGTATGTGTGTGTACATATGTATGCAAATATGCGTGTGTGAATATGATTTGTGGTTGCCGGAGTGGTGTGTAGGTGTGTACATGTACCTGTTTACATATGTGTGTATGGGTGTTGGTTGTGGTTGCTACAATTGTATTGTAAGTATATATATGCGCATGTGTTCTTTCTTGAAATGTATGTGGGTTTGTGCTCTGGTGTGGAGATACTGTGATTGTGTGTATGTGTATATATGTGTGTAAGTGTGTTCGTGTTGGAGGTTTGCATTGTATTGATGTGTGTGATTTTGCGTATCTGTGTGTCTTTGTTTTGGGCGTGCACCTGGGGAGGAGGCTTATGTTAGAGTATGTTGAGCTGTGGTCTGTATTTTTGAATAAGATTATTTTCCTTATTTATTCGTGTTTGGTCAGTGGTGTTGTCTGAGCATTGGTATAATGGGAAAACTAGGAATTTGGGAGACTTGTTTTGTGCACACAGATCTAAATGCCCACTGAGTGGTATCTGTCTTGTGGTGGGATCCCTCAATTGTTGGCGGTGGACTGTCATCCTTTCTCTGAGAGTAAGGCTCGTTTGCCCTATGTATTCTTTGTGGCACCCTTCACACCTTATGGCATAAAGTAAATTTTTTGATGCGCAGGTGAAGTTATTTTTTATGACAAAAGTGTGTCCCGACTGGAATCTGTATGTTGTTCCTTCCATGAGGTGGATGCAGGTCCTGCAGTTGGAACGACCACATTTTTTGACAGTAGGTGGTGGGCTTGTGTTGGGCAATTTTGCATTCGTGAGTAGGTTTTTTAGGGATTTGGGTTGTCTTTTACTTTTTATTATTTTATGGGTTGCGAGTACTCTTTTTAGACGTGGGTCTTGATTCAGTAGTGGGATGTTTTTGTATATTATTGTGTAAGCTTCTGCATTTCTAGGATTGTGTGTTGAGAGATATGGGAGACTATTTAACGTGCCGTGTATGTGTTTCGGTTTTCGCAGGTCATGGGTAGCAATTGCCTTGGCCCGTTCTATTCCATTGTCAACTAATGATGCTGGGTAATGTCTTTCGAGGAGAATTGCCTTTAGTTCTTCGAGTCTTTTATTTCGAGTTCTATAATTAGAAACAATTGTGCAAATTCTTCTCGCAAGGGTGAAGGGAATGTTTGTCTTTGTATGTTTTGGGTGATTGGAGGTGAACAGAAGGTATTGCTTGGAATCAGTCGGTTTGTAATGAATATCAGTCTCAATGCTGGTACCCATTTTTATAATGAGAATGTCAAGAAAAGGAAGTTGGTCTTGACTGTATTCCATTGTAAATTGGATATGGTTGTTGACACTGTTAATTAGAGTTTTGAAGTCAAAGAGTTGGTCGAGTGTGTGGGACCATAGGATGAGGCAATCATCCAAGTAACGTTTCCAATTCTTCAACAGGTATTGGTGGAAAGACAGGCCGTATCTAGTTTTGGATTTGTCGTAGATCTGCAATTCTAAGTAGGCCATCACCAGGTTTGCATATGTAGGGGCAACTTTAGTCCCCATTGCAGTCCCTGATACCTGTCTGTAGGTGTTATCATTAAAATTCAAAAAATTGTTTTGAAGGATAAACTTAAGGCCCTCGATGATGAATTCTTTTTTTATTCTTTCTGGGATCTCATTGGGGTATTTTTCTAGCCAGAATTTAATGGCTTCCAGTCCATATTGATGTGGGATCGTAGTGTAAAGATTTATTACATCAAAGGAAACAATGAAAATGTCTTTATTGGCATGTTTGGGTAGATGATTTAGTAGGTCCAGGTCGTCTCTAACAATACTTGGTATGTGGTGAAGTATTGGTTTCAGGAGGATATCGATAAAGTTGCTTAATCTGTGTGTTTCACAGTTTGGGCCTGCCACAATTGGTCTTAGTTTGAGATCAGTGGGATGTGGTACAGTGATACAGGTGGAAGTGGACTTTTTGCAAGCTTCAGAAATAGTTTTGCTCTTGTGGATTTTTGGGAGTCCATAGAGGTTGCTTGTTTTGCAATTAAAGTTTGTTAGGTAGTCGCTTTCCTTTGTTGTTAAGTTGTTTCGATGTTGGCAAATGAGTGTGTTTAATTTGGTCATTGTTCTTGTTTGTTGGTAGTTGACTACTCTTTCATAGTACGTAGTGTCTTGTAAGAGTTGAGATACAGAGTTTTTGTATTGTTCTGTATCCATAATGACGACAGTGCTACCCTTATCTGCTTCTTTGATTGTGATGTCATGATTGTTTCGTAACTCATGGATGATTTTCCATTCGTTTTTACTGGTGTTGGGTTTGGGTTTAGGTTGTGGAAGTTCATTATAAGGAAAGTTCGAAATGTACTCACAAAATTTGTCCAATGTTTTGTTTTTACCTTTTATGGGATTATAATGGCTCTTGTTACGAACCATTGATTCGTCGTTATTGGTTTCTTTGTCAAAAAATTCCTCTGTGAGGCGTAATTTTCTACAAAAGTGGGAGACATCATCCTGTATTTCACTCAAGTTGGGGTATTGTGGAGTTGGAGTGAATTTTAGTCCTTTTGAAAGGATTTTAATTTGTTGGTTCGACAGGTTTAGGCTTGAGAGATTCACTAGTTTTGGTTTTTCAAGGTTGGTGTGTACCATCTGGTGTCGTGAGATCTGTTGCCTTGGCCTAAAAAATGATTTCTGGGGGTTCTTATGTTTGCGGTATTTTGGTGTGTGTTGAGTTTTCCCCCATTGATGTGTTGCCTGCTAAAGGCGTTTTGGTTATTTCGGGGTCTGGGTAGCTCGTACTGGGTGTAAGTTTGGTTCCTTAAAGTGGGTTGGAACCTCCAGTCTTGGTTTAGAGGTGAGTTCCTATATGATGGATGGGGTCTCCGAGTTTGGAACGGATTGGGTTGGAATCTATAATCGTGGTTAGGGGGTGAACTCCTGTGTGATGGGTGGGACCTTCGATTTTGGAACTGTTCTAGTGTGGGCTGGGATCTATAGAGTCTGGTAAAGTTCTGTCTTGGGTTGGTGGGTACCTGGGTTCTTTTGATAGGGTTGTAGTAATGTCTGTAAGTTCTGTTACTGTTGTTGTCAGGAGTCGGAGTGGTGCGTATATATATATATATATACAACGGGCTTCTTTCAGTTTCTGGCTACCGAATCTGCTCACAAGACACTGGTCAGCCTGAGGCTATAGTAGGGGACACTTGGCTAAGGTGCTACGCAGTGGGACTGAACCCAGAACCACATAGTTCGGAAACAAACTTCTCACCACACAATCACATAAGTATGCATGTATGTATGTGTGTGTTTGTGTGTATGCGTGTGCTCGTGTGTCTGTGTATGCAAATTAATGCACACCTACACGACCGTACGTACATACATACATGAATACATACATACATACATGCATACATACAGCACATGTATATATTGACTTCTATTTGATAGGAAAAATAAAACTGACATGAGTGTTCGGGAAACGAAAACCAACAGAAACAAAGTAAATATTTTTTTCTAATTATTGGTGCTATCAAACGGAGAATATGTAATTAGCGATTCATTTCTGCTAATGGTATGTTAATGATTATGGATTCTGTCTGCTGCTGTTGGGAGATGAATATGTTATTTGGGAACTATATTCGAAAATTGGGACATTGTTTTATTCGACATAACAGTAATAGTAGTAGCAGCAGCAGCAGCAGCAGCAGCAGCAGCAACAGCAGCAGCAGCAGCAGCAGCAGCAGCAGCAGTAGTAGTAGTATCATTATTATCATCATCAGTAGTAGTAGTAATTTAAATCTTAGGGCTATGAAGGTGCGTGGCTTTGTGGTTAGGGCATTCGACTCACTATCGTATGATCATGAGTTCGATTCCCGGCGGTTAGCTGTGTCCTTGAGCAAGTTACTTTACTCCAGACGCCTTAGCTGGCAAAAATGAGTTGTACTTGTATTTCAAAAGGCCAGCCTTGTCGCATAATGTGTGTCACACTGAATCTCTCTGAGAACTACGTTCAGGGTACGCGTGTTTGTAGAGCGTTCAGCACGTAATTTCACGTGCAGGCTGTTCCGTTGATTGGGTCAGCTGGAACACTCGTCGTCGTAACCGACGGAGTGCCATCCTTAGTTTTACCACAGTTTTACCTAGGTTTACCACCTTTGTTTCAGTCATTGAACTGCGGCCTTGATGGAGCACCACCTTGAGGGGCTTTGGTCGAAGGAATCGACCCTCAACACTTATTTCTTAAAAGGCCTGCTACTTATTCTACCAGTCCCTTTTTGCCGAACCACTAAGTTATGGAGACGTTAACAAACAGACGTTGGTTGTGAAATGGTGATGGTGGTGGTGGTTCCTATACTCCGAAGTGGATGAGGTAGTGCTGCTGCAAAGAGGAACTTCCTTGACATTTAGGTCCCGTGGTTGTAGCTGTTGCTGTAGAACACCCATTGGAAGAGAGGGTACTAGTAATGAAGATGGAGTAATTTCTTTAATGACTCTAGAGAAAAATGAAAACAAGCACGCATACACACACACACACACACACACACACACACACACACACACACACACACACACACACACACACACACACGCACACATACATCTACGGGACGGGTTTCTTTCAGTTTCCGCCCACTAAATTCACTCACAAAGCTTTTCTCAGTTGAGGGCTATACTAGAAGATACTCGCCCCCAGGTGCCTCGCAGTGGGAGTGAACCTGGAACGATGTGGTTTGGAAGCAAACTTTTTAGCACACGGCTACACCTGCAAGCTAAACCTATTTTTGTGTGGAGGGTCAAATGTAAGGCTGACCTAAGTGGAATCTAAACTCAAAATGTAAAAGACCGTAATACATACCACTCTTCATGCTGTCCAAACTTGCATCTTGTAAACAAAGGCAACAACCTAATGATAATAATAATAATAATAACAATAATAACAACAACAACAACAACAACAACAACAACAACAACAACAATAATAATAATAATAATAATAATAATAATAATAATAATAATAATAATAATAATAATAATAATTTTGGTACAAGGACAGCAATTTCGGGAGAAGGATAAGTCGATTACATCGACCCCAGTACTCAACTGGTACTCATTTTATCGACCTCCGAAAGGATGAAATTCGACGGAATTTGAACTCAGAATGTAAAGATGGACGAAATAGCGCTACGTATTTTGCCGCCGCGGGGGCTAACGACTCAACCAGCTTGCCGAGCTGCAGGGATTAGAAGCGTTATAAAAATGCAAATATCGTAGAATAGAGGCTTACAATGATATATATATGAGGTAGACATGTAGAAAGATATACAGAAACGAATGGAAGCATTAAAGGTGGCGAGCTGGCAGAAACGTTAGCACGCCGGGCGAAATGCTTATCGGTATTTTGTCTGCCGTTACGTTCTGAGTTCAAATTCCGCCGAGGTCGACTTTGCCTTTCATCCTTGCGGGGGTCGATAAATTAAGTACCAGTTACGCACTGGGGTCGATGTAATCGACTTAATCCCTTTGTCTGTCATTGTTTGTCCCCTCTATGTTTAGCCCCTTGTGAGCAATAAAGAAATAAGAAACGAATGGAGGCATAAAACAAATAATTACACTATATATATATATATATATATATATATATATATATATATATATATATATATAATTTATATAAGGGCATTAACTATATAGTAATGCCTCACGCTTAGAGGAACTAAATAAGTCAAAAACTACCAAAAAATAAGCAACATATTTACCGAAAGCGAGGAAATGCAACTTTCAAAATTAATCTCCTAAAAACATTTAACTTAACGGAAAACCACTGGTTTCTCAATCAATACACCAAAACTGTGAAGTAAGCTGCATCTTTTGTTCATCAGTACACGTATGGTCGAGACACATAAAAATAAACACGATGTACCCAACATAGTACGATGACTTCTGTTCATCATTATATATCCGTGAAAGAGGTTTGAATTTATCTGGTTGCATCTCAGTAACATGTGCTTATACAGAATAATATTCAGCACTGAATATATTCTAATTATTTATAATATAATATAGGATAAAATCTTTATAAGAATTTATCAAGAATTTACATATATATATATATGTACATACCTTCATATACATGTATATATAGATGCATATCTGGGTACACGACGTTGCAAAAAAACATGGACAAAATGATAAACAAGGTACAGAAAACACACAGACCACATAGAGAACATTTCATTCATCAGCTGGCGTTTCGAAGAGTTGTAACATGTATATATATATACATGTCACAACTTGCACTTACGACTACGTGTTATGTGTCATTCAGTCTATTGTGCGTGTATGGTGGTTAATTCTGGTTGGTTATTTTCCTATCTATAAAACCTGCCATAAAATATTTTGAACAAATCTTGGATCTATTTTAAAACGGGGGCACCAGTATTTTCTTAACGAAACACTAACGAAACACTTTGAAACTTGGGACACTGGTAGAATGTGTCATATAAAACATCTTTTACTCTTAGTCTTCTTAACACAAAAAAAAGAATTCGCAAGTTATTCCATGTTAAAGTTGACGTATTTCTGTAATTTCAACCAATCACTGACGTCTATTCAGCTGAATAGAGTTACTGCTGGGCGGTCATAAAAATGTTATTCCCTGTGACATATTTCATCCGGTTTAATCGTAATTTATACGCATATATTGTTTATATAATAAATTACGCTGTGCGTATCTATGTGTGTAACAATTTTAGAGTTCGGATTCTAGAGTTAGGGTTAGTTTTAGGGTTAGGGTTACGGTTACGGTTACGGTTAACAGTCTAGTTAGGGTTAGGGTTAGGGTTAGGGGATTAATACGATATACACCGTTACAGCGCTAACTGTTTTCAACTGAATAGACGTCAGTGATTAGTAGAAATTATCGAAATAAGATAATTTTTTACATGAAATAAATTCGAATACAAATTTTTTTTTCTGTTCTATAACACAAAATAGATAAGTATACGAAGTTTGAAAGTCTTTCGGTACCAAAAACACTACATAAAACATAAATGAAAACTGGTACCCCCGTTTTAAAATAGATCCCAAATCTTTTCTTATCTCAGTCTTATCTACAGCGTGCGTTCGGTTCTCTGTTTTCATTAGGCTATGGCCTGAATTACATATTACTGGAAAAGGCCTGGTATTTATAAATACATACATACATACATACATACATACATATGTATGCACCGGTTCTCATCCGATCACCGTAGTTAAGCAACGTCGAGTCTAGTAAGTACTTAGATGGGTGACCGCTTGGGAAACCTAAGTGGTGTAAGCATCTCACACTTAAGGTGGTGAGATGGCAGAAGCGTTAGCGCGCTGGACGAAATACTTAGCGGTATTTCGCCCGTCGCTACGTTCCGAGTTCAAATTCCACAGGGGTCAACTTTGCCTTTCACCCTTTCGGAGTCGATAAAATATGTACCAGTTGTACCGGGGTCGATAAAATATGTACCTCTCCCCAAATTGCTGCCCTTGTGGCAAAATTTGAAACCATTATTATTATTATTATTGCTGTTGTTGTTGTTGTTGTTGTTGCTGTTGTTGTTATTATTATTATTATTATTATTGCTGTTGTTGTTGTTGTCGTTATTATTATTTTTATTATTATTATTATTATTATTATCATCATCATCATCATCATCATCATCATCATCATCATCATCATCATCACTGTTATTTACTTAGCTCTGCTTTATATATTAGTCGTATGTGTGTATAATAGTTTGTCCTATTATTATTATTATAATAATAATTATTATTATTATTGTGCATACGTATATATATATGAACATATGTATATATAAAATATAATATATATCATAGATACATATAATATATATATATATATATATAAATGCATGTACATATGCATCTGTGTGTGTGTGTGTGTGTGTGTGTTCAAATATAACACGAAAATATGATTTAAAGTGAAACATCTCTATGAGAAATATAATACGACAGATGACGTTGTCCCGTAAATGGCCGTCCATATTATTCATAATGAGTGAAGAAGACAGACATATTTAGATATGACTATTGTCTGAATCTATGCATAATGTATGATATTCGATTTATTCGTAATAATCCCCAAGTTGCCTTGCACGAAATCCCTATGCAACTCTATTAACTAAACAGTTTGGTTCCTTAAGGGCTTCAATTTCTATAACAACAGTAGCTTTATGTTAATAATTAAATGCAGGTTTGTTTTTATATGCCGTCATAACGAGGTTCTCTCTTCAAATTTACTGGAAGTCTCACTAGATCTCCTGTTTGTGCAACATAGGGCTGAATCAACAGGTTTAAATGCATAATTTATAGCGTTTTCTTTCTGTGTTGTTTATTTGGATTCGCTGTAAATAAATCTTTTGCTATGGACATATATTTATATAGGAGTATTGTGTATAAAGAATTGTTGTGTATAGCTGATATGTGTGTTGGTGAGATATAGAAAGGAGTGGCGTATATAGAAGTTCTTTGTACCTAGGCGTTGTGTGTATGCGTGTGGTATGATTTATCTTGGAGGGTGTATATAAGATCGGTGTGTATGGGAATACTGTACATATGAGTACAGTGTGCATATGACTGGTATGAATATTAACTATTTGTAAGGTGCGGTGCATAAGGAACAGGATATAAAGTTAATATTGGTTAATTCAGATTATGTAGTTCGTAAATTGTTTTATGATCCCCAGAAAGAATTAGGATTTATAGGCGCCCAG
>NC_142940.1:55527260-55534760 GCF_046866305.1 Octopus bimaculoides | reverse complement strand
AATGTATATAGTGAAAAGGAAGAGAAATAAACTTAGAATACAAAGAATTTAAAAAATGGGTGGATTATAGAGTTGTAGTCCTCCTGATACAGGAAGGAACCCCACTGTCCAAGATCTCCCTGAACACAAAGGGCAAGTGTCCTCTCCAATTCCCTTTCTCCGACTCACAGGTCTACACTTAGAGCGGTACTATCCACTCTTGCAAAGCCTTTCGCCCAGCAGGTGCCCTGTATTTGAGCAGCGCAGGCCCGGTCCTCATCCAGAGACTGCTTGTACACAAAGCCAGAAGGTTTTGATGTGATATTGGAAAAATTGAAACAAAGAGTTGTAGCAATCAAAGCAAAACTGGACAGATATGACAATGGAAAAAAAAAACCCAGTTCAGGCAAAACAGACTGTTTGAAGCAAAACAGACTGTTTGAAGCAAATCAGAAGAGACTGTTTCAAAAACTAGTTGAGCAAATACACGTAACAATGATACCAGATGCAAAGGAAAACTAGGCATTCTGGAGAGGGATCTGGGACCAACCTGTAGAACATAATGATGAAGCGGAGTAGTTGCATGAAATGCAAGATAGGTTAAGAAGTATAGAAGTCCAAGAAGAAATTACAGAAATGACAGGAACTGCAGGAATTCTTCACAGGGTTTCTGAAGCATGGCCAGTAAAAAAGCGTCACCTTAGTCTGCTGACTGTGGACAACTGACACTTTCCATCATACCCAGCGAAATAAGCTGTGAGATTTCCTATAATAATGATAACAACAACAACAACAACAATGATAATGATAGTAATAATAATAGTAATAATAATAATAATAATAATAATAATAATAATAATAATAATGATAATAATAAGAAGAATATGGAATCTAAAAACAGAAACGATTCCTATCATAGTAGGCACCTTAGGTATAATAAAAAAATATTCAGACAAATACATAGCAAAAACACCAGGACTTATATATAACATACTGAAAATTGTCACCAAATCTCAAGACAATGGCCGTGCTAAATGATATAGCATGTGATAGATAGGGCAACAATAACGATAATAATAATGATAATAATAATAATAATAATAATAATAATAATAATAATAATAATAATAATAATAATAATAATAAGTGATAAGAGAATAGACAACACAGCAGAAAGTGATAAGCGCAGAATCTGTGGACAAAAGGGTGAAACTGTATGGCATATTACCAGCCAATGTACGCCACCAGCCCAGAAGGAATATAAGAGACGCCACGATAATACAGCCAGGCTTGTCTATTGGACACTTTGCAACAAGTATGGACTTGACAGAACAAAAAATTGGTACGACCACAAACCTGAAGGTATTGTCGAAAATAGAAATGCAAAGATCATATGGGATTTTGTGATTCAATGCGACCGTGCGATAGAGAATAGGAAGCCGGACATAGTCTTGAGAAAGAAAACAAACTCTGCTGGATCATAGATGTAGCATGCCCAGCTGACAACAAGGTATGCGATAAGGAAGAAAAAAAGAAAAGTCGAGAGACATGACAGGTTAGCTTGGGAAGTTAAGCAGTTGTGATCGATGAAAAAGGTAGCAGCAGTACCAATAATTGTCGGAGCCCTGAGAACAGTGAGCAAAAATCTCGAGAAGTACGTGGAACAAATAGGGGCTGCAATAAGGGTGGAGCACTTGCAGAAAACAGCACTGCTTGGAACCACTCGAAGGTGCTCGAAAAATAAGAAGTGTTACCTTAGCTCACTGGTAGTGAACAGCTGACACTATAGTACATTTCCAGCGTTAGAAGCCGTGCAAAGGCAATAATAATAATAATAATAATAATAATAATAATAATAATAATAATAATAATAATAATAATAATAATAATAATAATAATAATAATAATAATAATAATAATAATAATAATACAAAGACCTGGAAATAGAGATAACTCGAATGTGGAATCTAAAAACAGAAACAATTCCTATCATAGTAGGTGCCTTAGGTATAATAAAAAAAATATTCAGACAAATACATAACAAAAACACCAGGACTTACAAATATATATAACATACAGAAAATTGCACTACTGGGTACTGCACACATTCTACGCAAAACACTTTCAATACAGTAAACATAAGAGCACCACAGCAAACCACAGCACATACCCAAGGCGCACAGAGCTGCGCTCGGTAGTGAAGTGAAAGCACGTTATAAAAATAAAACTACTGAACAATAATAATAATAATAATAATAATGCCCGGATGCAGTACCAGGCAGTGGCTCTCGTGGCTTCTGATCTTAATTGATGAAGCAAGCGAAGGGCGCCACAAGGGGCTCGATTCTGGGGAGTTGCATCTAAGGAACTGAGCAAGAAGTTTAATGTGAGGTATATGCCTATCTATCGTGAAATAATAAGGTTTGGTAAAGTCTCAAAAGTTGGAAGATGGGTTCCACATGATCTCTCAGAAAATAATCGCAAATGACGTGTGGTCGGCTGTGTCTCATTGCATTCTCGTGAACTTCAAACACCTATTTTTAGACAGAATCAATTCTGGTGATGAGAAGTGGATTCTCTACGATAATGTTAAGCGCAAAAGACAGGGACTCAGCTGTAATTCATTCAAAGCTTATCCAACAGCCTCAAAATGGTCTGTATCCAAAGAAGATTCTTTTGAGTGTATAGTGGGACGTGAAAGGAATTGTTTATTATGAGTTGTTAAGTGACAATCAAGCAATAACAGCTGAAGTTTACTACCAGCAGCTAAGACATTTAAAAACAGTCTTGCACGAAAAACGGCCTTCGTTGGTAAGCAGAAAAGGAGTGATCCTGCAGCTTGATAATGGTAGACCCCACACTGTAAAAGTGACCGAGAGTCTCCTAGAAGAATTTGGCTTGGAAATTATGCTTCACGAACCATATTCTTCTGACCTTGCTCCAATAGATTACCATCTTCTTAGAAGCTTACAGAATTATTTTATAGGACTTCGGCTTACTTTAAGACAAGAGGTTGAAATGAAGCTAGTTTCTCTTTTCGAGTCAAAACTAAATGAATTTTATGAAAAGGGCATCAAAAAGCTTAGGGTTAGGGTTAGGGGAAAATGGAAGATGTCGCTGAAAAGAATGGTGATGATGATGATTAAACAAATCTGTTTTTGACTGCATTTTCATTTTTATTTCAATTAAAAATAACCGGACGGAACTTTTCTTACAATGTCATATATCATGAATAAACAAAAGAAACGAAACTCTTGAAAAAACACAAGAGGGACAAGTTTTAACAAAAGTCTTGTTATCATAAAGTAGGGGGAAAGTGGTGGAAAGAAGGATGTACGTGTGTATAATTCTGTATATATATATATATATATATATATATATATATATATATATAGGAGTATATTGTAGTTCGCTTGAAGCGTTGTGTATTGTTTGTAAAGAGCAAAAAGCTTTGAATGGTACAACAATGCACTATAATACAAAAAATGGACTAAATAGTCTCAATTATATTCCAACCGAAAACAATCTTCTCTCATACTATTATATGCTATTCTGTAACTACCAAAATATCAAATCAAACAACTTATTTCAGTCCACTTCTTTGACAATACCGATCTACAGAAAGCAAATTGGAGTGCAAATATACACGAGCTGTTGCTTGTCGACTGGTCTTTTACTCTCACTTCCATTGACATCGAAGCGCCCTTGTAGCTTTTCAGGATACAATTGCCAACGAATATCCAAACTATGCCCCATTACGACTCGTGAATAAAAATAGATGCAGGATTCCAAGAGACAGAAAAACTCTTGTTTCTATAACTAATAAGAATAAGCAAAACAAAAATAAGAAAAGCGTTGTTGTTCAACAGCTTCAACAACAACACTTGAATAAAGAAAAATATCATCTGCAAAACAGAGTGAGGCCTTTCATTAACAACCAAAGCACTGCTAAGGACGGCTGAACCAATGAGAAAATAAAGCATGACCCTAAAGTGTTCAACTGATTTGCTGAAAGAGTAAACGCCGACAGTTTGATCCATCGATCCACTGAGTAATGAAAACAACTTTCTCCACAACGATGCCAACATAACTGGGACGGGTTTCTATAAAAGTAATACTACACAATTTTCATGATTTCCTTTGTGGTTGACATGGGTAATAGTTAGAAAGTAAACCTCCTGCGTATTACTTCTGATACAATGTTTGGCTCTTTAGACGTCGTAGCGACAACAAAATAAAATTGAGCAGTGGACTCCGATGAGATTGCCGCTAATGTCTTAAGTTGAAGACAATGCATCGGCAATAAACTCGTCCTAGTCTGCGGATTGTGTTTTTGGATCTTTAGAACTTTCGGGTGTAAAGATCCAGATGACATAATCCATTAATTGCATGCATTTATACGATTTCATTTTGAATACTTTTGTCCGCAACACTTTATCCGTAACATGCAAAATATTAAGTGTTGGAGCATCCCAGAGGTTGATTACAAATAACACTGCAACAACAATAACAACAACAACTACTACTACTACTACTACTACTACTACTACTACTACTACTACTACTACTACTACTACTACTACTACTACTACAACAAATAATAATAATAATAATAATGATGATGATGATGATGATAATAATAATAATAATAATAATCAGACGGGTAGTCATGATGGGTATAATGGGCTTCGTATATTTTACCCCAGTGTCACTTTGATGGCATGCACTGCTCTCTCAATAATAATAATAATAATAATAATAATAATAATAATAATAATAATAATAATAATAATAATAATAATAATAATAATAATGGAGCTGCTGTCAGGTTCAAGGTGATCCAGAAGACGGCATTGTTGGGTACAGCTCGCATTCTGAGGAGAGTATTGTCTTTTTGAGTCACAGGAGAAGTCACTACTTGAAACCTTTGGTGATTTTTTGTTGCCTGCTTTCAAGTAAAGAATAACCGGTAGTTAAGAACTATCTGAGAGGCTTTCAAAATAAAATAATAATAATAATAATAATAATAATAATAATAATAATAAAAATTAAGGCAAATAGACCAGATATAGTTGTCAAAGATCATGAAGAAAAAAAATGCTTTCTAATTGATGTATCAATACCAGCAGATGACAACGTTTCTCTAAAAGAAATGGAAAAACTTTCAAAATACAAAGACCTGGAAAAAGAGATAACTCGAATGTGGAATCTAAAAACAGAAACAATTTCTATCATAGTAGGTGCCTTAGGTATAATAAAAAAAATATTCAGACAAATACATAACAGAAACACCAGGACTTACAAATATATATAACATACAGAAAATTGCACTACTGGGTACTGCACACATTCTACGCAAAACACTTTCAATACAGTAAACATAAGAGCACCACAGCAAACCACAGCACATACCCAAGGCGCACAGAGCTACGCTCGGTAGTGAAGTGAAAGCACGTTATAAAAATAAAACTACTGAATAATAATAATAATAATTATTATTATTATTATTATTATTATTATTATTATTATTATTATTATGTCGGCATTATAAAATATGTCGGCATTATAAAATCAAAACCGCTGACAAATGGTATAAACACCATCCTGAAGCTGTGATTGAGCGAGAAAATGTATCGATTCTCTGGGATTTCCTCGTACATACCGACAAGACTATAAAAGCTAATAAACCGGATATTATTATAAAAGATCAGACAAAGATGTGTTTATTAATTGATATGAGTATTCCTTGCGATCATAATATAGCGGCGAAAGGAATTTGACAAGATCAGTAAATATAAAGACTTGCTAATAGAAATTGAAAAAAATGTGGCACCTCAAGGCGACTACCGTACCAGTGATAGTAGGATCTCTAGGAATGATAAAAAAAAGGTACTGAAACCTATTTGAAAATGATACCAGGCTTACCATCCCTACAGGAAGTGCAAAAAATCGTGTTAACCGGAACGACTCATGTACTGAGAAGAGCATTATCGCAGTGAAAACAACATCCATTCATGAATTTATTTATTTATTAATTTTTTTTAAAATACATATTTTACCTGTGAATTTGCGTGTGTAAACTGGGAATGCATACAAGGAGTTTCTCTGCCCTAGGTGTACAGAAAATACTCGGCGAGAAATGGAAGAAAATTTGAAGAAAGAAGAAAAAATACAACGTAATAATAATAATAATAATAATAATAATAATAATAATAATAATAATAATGATAATATTAATAATAATAATCTCGAAGTCGAAATGCTGATATAGACTAAACAACAAGCCGTCAGTGGCTGAGATGTTCAGGACTGAAAACAGAGACTGCAGGTTTCCTATTGGCGTGCTAACAATGCTGCCAGCTCGCTACCTTTGTGTGCTATATAATTGCCATTACTGAATTAATATATAAAATAACACATACAACTTACTTATTATTGTCATACGATAAACAAACAGGAGTTCGTGCCTGGAATAGACCTTTTTTCTACTTCAATTATTATATGTTTTTCTCTTATAAAACACACACATATAGGAGGAGTAAATTATATATATAACACTTTGAATTTGGCTCCCGAGAAGGAGTAAAAATAATTACCCGATTAATGACGAGTATTACTTCTAGCAAACCATGAAATAAATTTTTATTTATCAAAATGAAATAAAACTAACGGTAAGATGGAAAATAGTGTTTATTTTTGTGGATTTCCACTCTGAGTTCGGAGTGGAAGTTGACAAGTTTTCTTCCACTATTTTTAATTGCAAAGTCTTTTGATCAGATCCTCATCATTAACTTTAAGAAACAGATATACTTCTATATTTACTACAGAGATATGACATCCTGAATGTTATTCTAGTAAGTTTATAGTGATTTCTTTTGCGCCGTAAACCATTTACTATTTTTGTGGTGTGACATCCACCCCACCTCACCCCCACCACAACAATCACCACTTCCCTGATGCCCTCAACACATGCTTATTTTGCTTAATAGTTATTCCAGGGTTGGGTGGAGGTGACGGCGGTGGCGGCGACGGCGGTGGTAGTGGTGGCGGTACGTTGTAGTGTTTCGAGGAGTGTGGAACCACCTCTTAGCCACTAATATTCCTCGGTCTACCCCGAATAGTGGCTCTTGTCAGGGTGCCAACTGCGAGTTGATTAGCATAGCAAATAGCAACATTGGCTTCGACCACTACGTCATCCATGACCCCCCACCTCACCCCTTACTGCTTTAACACAGGCGCAGGCGTAGATGTGTGGTGAAACGTTTACTGCCCAGCCACACAGTTCTGGGTTCAGTCCCATTGAAGATAGCCTCGGACCGACCAAAGCCTTGTGAGGGGATTTTGTAGACGGCAGCTGAAAGAAGCCCAGTCGCGCGCGTGTGTGTGAGTGTGTGTGCGTGTGTGCATGTGTGCGAGTGTGCTTTGCGTGTATGTATGTGTGAGAGTGTGTGTGTATGTGTGTATGTATGTATGTATGTATGCATGTGTGTGCGTGCCTGTGCGTGTGTGTGACATTATATC
>NC_142940.1:55517260-55522260 GCF_046866305.1 Octopus bimaculoides | reverse complement strand
CTTGTGGTGGCATTAAATTCGAACAGTCTCCAGGTTTATTCGGCCTATTTCTGATGAACATGTCCATCCCGCTTTTTCTACCGAATATACAAAAGTATGTACTTGTGTCTTAGACTTCAGAACGTTTGTTTCTTGGACGCAACAGCTCTGGATTAACCATTACGCAAAAAGAAGTATATCCTTAGGGCACCAAGGGAAGTGGGGTGGTGGTACCACAGAAATGGTAAATGGTTTACGGCACAAAAGAAATCACTTTAAACTCGCAAAAATAAAAGTCAGAATGTCTTATCTCTGTATTAAGTATAGAACTAGATGTGTTACATAAGATTCATTTTGAACATCGGATCAAGGACTTTGCAATTTAAAAAGTAGAAGAAAACTTTTCAAAGTGGAAAAATAAAAAAAAAAAAAAACATCATTTTCGATCTCACTGTTAATTTGTTTTCTTTTGAAAAATGAAAATTTATTTTATGCTTTATTATTGTTCATATTTTAAATTTCACACATATAGAGGCAATACAAATCTGTTAAATACGTCTTAATCAGGCAGCAGTCTCTGTGCTGCAGGAATATACAGCAAAAGTCGAAACCGGAAATATTTGATCACAAAAAGGGAACAAAGTTGATATAATAACTAATTTATTTGATCAGTTGAGAGAATATGTGTTGGAGTGTCATAAAAACTGTTACAACAGATATTAAAGGTCAAATCTAGTGTTAAAGGTCACAATAGCAATTTCCAACCCGGTTGTTGAATAATGTAATGTTGACAACGAAACGAATTTCAGATAGGAGGCGTCGATACATCCTGTCCTTATTAGTGAGAGTGTTTATACGAGGGTGGGTTGAAAATTTCATAAGAGTGATCCTAGAATCGTGAAATCTTGCATGCATTAATTTCAACTGTTCTAATTAATAACTGCATCGTTTCATTCCAGGTCAACTGACATTTGACTGTTCGAAGAAGACTTCAAATGTTACTGGTAGCCACTTCTCTTGAAAATGGACAGAATTTGTCATCGTGATGCTATCAAATACCTGCTGAAAGAGGGTTTAGTCCCCAAAGACATTCATGCTGACATACTAACATGTTTGCTGCATTAAGAGATGACGCTCCAGTTTTATCAACAATACAAAAGCAGATGGCTAATTTTAAGAGAAGAGGGGAAGGTCTTGAAGATGACTCGAAGTCTGGACTTCCTGAAACTGTCACCACTGAAGAAAACGCTGGTCGTGATCCCCACATGCAGATGGATAACAGGCGATTGACTCTAAATCAAATAACCACACACTATTTGGTCGACATGACTCCACTTAAATTACTTAAGGGTGTTTATATTTTATGTATTTATTTGCAGAGAGTCTTCGTGACTATGGCTGTCCATGGCTTTTTCTTGACTTGATAAGCTTCCTCCACAATGGCCGGGTTTTCACTTGAGTTGGCCATTTATTATGATCAATTTCATTCCACTTCATATTCCTTTTTTGCAGAATCTTTGAATCTCAGTCTACGTCGTCCACGATTTCTTTCCCCTTGTATAGTTGTGAGTAACGAAGTTGTCTGGAGAGTTTGTTGTTATCCATCCTGTGTAGGTGTTCGAATCAGTATAAATTTCTATCAATGAGGATTTCCACCATAGCAGGCAGATCAGCACACCGGAGGATCTCTTCAATCCTAATCTTGTCAGAATAATATTCATAATCTATCGAAGCTGTCTCATCATATATGCATGTAAATTGTCTACTTGAGCTTTGAGGTGTATCCAGGTTTCAGCTCCATACAGCAAGGAAGAAAGCACTAAAGTCTGGTACATTTGACCCATATACAAACGAGGTGTATTTCCAACTTAAACATGGATAGTCCAGATGATAGAGAAGTAGCAACAAGAAAAAAGACGTCTATCTTCTTGTCATGATCTAGTATATATGAATGTAAATAGAGTGTTGCATGTATATTATGCATACAACTTTCTACATGAATTGCATTTAGAAGTGTGTGTGTATGTGTATATACACATTGCGTTTAGAAGTTTGTGTGTATGTGTATATACACATAACTTGGCTCTCCGTCGGTCACGACGAGGGTTCCAGTTGATCCGATCGACAGAACAGCCAGCTTGTGAAATTATAACAGACATTTTCAAGCATCATGCATGTAAGACTACAACGTCTGAAGCAAAGCAGATTTGGCTGCTATTTCTTGTAGATAGATTGATTTTGCAGAGGTTCCCTCGATGTGGGTGATACAGATGGTCGAGGGGGTGACCCTGGTGATAATAACTGTGACGTTGGCAGTAATAGTTGTAGTGTTGGTGGCGATGATGGTGGTGCATTACTAGTGACGGACGCGGTGTTAGTGATGCTCGGGGTGACCTCGATGGTGGTGGGCATGTAGTTTGTGGTGAAGTGTGGTGGCGGTGTTTGTGATGGTAGTGGTATTGGTGGTGATGGTCATGACGTTAATAGTCATGGTTGTGTTGTCTGTGTAATGCTGCTGGTGGTGGAGGTGGTCTTAGTAGAGATGGTTGTGGTGTTGCTCTTAGTGATGGCGGCATCGCTGTTGATGGTCGCTGCGTTGACGGTGATGATAATAATGATGTTGGTGATGGTGAGAATCGTATTGGTGGGGATGGTGTTGGTGTTGATTGACAGTGGTTTTAGTGGTGATGGTAGTGGTGTTGGCGGGCGTGGTCATATCGTTGGTGATAGTTGAGTTTGTTTTGCGGTGACACTAAATGTTTTGGTGCCGACGGTCGTAGAATTTTGATGATAGGTAAGGTATTGGTAGCGACGGTCATGTTGTTGTCGTTGTACCCGCTCGTTACGTCCAGCGGTGTGCGCCTGCTCCTTGTGGAAAATAAAGTGTGAAATGTTTGAGTACATAAAAACAGAGATCGATAGGCAATCAGACAGAGAAAGGGGGGAGAGAAGGAGGAAGGGCGAGGGAGATATGGCGAAGGAGAGATGGGAAGGGGAGAGGGGAAAGAGAGAGAGGGGAGGGAGGGAGGGAGAGAGGGAGGGAGAGAGAGAGAGAGAGAGAGAGAGAGAGAGAGAGAGAGAGAGAGAAAGAGAAATACGGAGACACACAAACAGATAGATAGATTGACAGACGGGTAGGCAGGTACACAGATAACGGATGGATAGACAAGTAGATAGATAGATAGATACATAGATAGATAGATAGATAGATACATTTCTTATATTAGCCACACAGGGCTCAACGAAGATGGGACAAATACAATGTAGAGCTTTTCTTTTTGGGAGGGGGAAGGAAAAAAAAAAGTGGTGGTGTCGATCAAAAAGGATCGTAGGAAGGGAAAAAGGGGGAGTTCGATCAAAAGGGATCGGAAAAAAAAAATGGAAAGGCCGATCAATAGGGATCGTGTATCACACAGTAATGTTCTCGTGTAAAAGAGGGGAGGACAGTTTAGGTTTAGCCGTGGAAGGAAAAGCCTAGATAGATAGATAGATAGATAGATAGACGGACAGACGTACAGACGGACGGACGGACGGACGGACGGACAGATAGATAGATAGAGAGATAGATATTGTGTATTGGCAGTTATGGTGTTCATATTTACAGGTTTTATCATAATGATGTTTATTGTTGTTGTAGGAATTGTGTTTTATTATTTTAATTATGTTTTGCTGATGAATATTATTGAGAGAATTAAACTGTGTGCCTGGGTTTCATTGTTGTTCCTATCTAGATAATTGTTGAGATGATTAGAATAGGCATTGTTGTTTTTGTCGTACTTAATTCAATAGTTATATCCTATTTAAGTGTTAGATTATAATAGTCTTTATGCTTGTTAAAAATGTCCTTATGGGGGATAATAGGTTAATTCTATTTTCTGTCATATAACTAATCCTACTATAAACTTAATAGTAATATCACCTACATATATGCACAAAGTAACCATCCTTGTAATATGATAAATAATCTAGTCTCTAACATAGAAAATAGAATTAACCTATTATCCTATAATAGGTTAATATCACCATAAAACACAATTCCTACAACAACAATAAACATCATTATAATAAAATTTATAAATGTGAAGACCATAACGATAATGATTTCACTAATAGAACGGTAATAGAACGATACTGAAACATATGTACATCCGTTTACTTAATTCGAGGAAAAAAAAAGATCACACGCTCTTTCATTGGTTTTACTTTCAAACTTTTGCACAAAGTCAGCAATTCAAGAGAGTGGGTAAATTAATTACATCGGTTTCAATCCTGAAATGGTATTTATCTTACCGATACTGGAATGGATAAAAGACAAATGACAGCCTCGACGGAATCAAATTTAAAGTGTACTGCGTGGCACTCTGGATATAATTCAAACCCGCATACATACGAACTCACAGTGAAACGTTCTACAATTCACACCAATGTACCACGCTACTCTTTTCCTTAATTGTTAGCACGCCAGGCAAAATTCTTAGCGGAATTTCCCCCCGTCTTTACGTTCTGAGTTAAAATTCCGTCGAAGTCGATTTTTGCCATTCATCCCTGTGAGTTCTATAAAATAAATACAAATTGAAAACTGGGGTCGAGGTGATCAACTTCGACCCTCACATGAAATTGCTGGTTTTGTGGCAAATACTATGTTAATTTCGGAGAATTCTTTTTAATCTTCAGCGTATCGCTCCTTATTCAGAATCGGTCAGCCATCTCTCCAAACGAAAACAATTTCAATAAATCGAGAACTTATCTTGAATGTTGTTGTACTTGGGGATGGTCATATTGCCAGTTTAGCCAATAAAAACACACGCACTGTATATTTGGTGTTAATTTGCTTCAGCTTTATATTACATTAATCTTAATCTTATTTCGGCCAGAGTTCTTTCGTCACACTTCTGTGACCTCATCAGTGGTCCTTTGTTTCCTTCCTTCTTATGTGTGTCTCACCTTGCTAAATATCAGCCATTTTGTATTTTATCTTGAATGGTATTCCATATATCTTTATTCTTCTTAGTAATGTCACT